>NC_053430.1:96458993-96613685 GCF_007990345.1 Gossypium hirsutum
ACCTTTACATCACGAATTATTTTCACCTTTCTTCAGTTTCTTTCACCAAGTCGACTCCATGAATCCGGTTCTCACCGAGCTCAGTCCAATATAAAGGAGTTCTACACTTATGCCCATATAATGCTTCATACGCTGCCATTCGTATACTGACTGATAGCTATTTATAGCAATTCAACCAATGTAGATATTCTCCCAACTGCTTTCAATTCTAAAATACAACACGGAGCATATCTTCAGAATTGAATCACTCTTTCCGATTGCCGTCAGTTGCGGATGAAACGCAGTACTGAAATTCAATTTGTACCCAAGGCTTCCTGCAACTTTATCCAAAACCTCGAAGTAAATCTCGGATCTCTATCCGATATAATAGATTAGGCACCCCATGTAATCTCACTATTTCAGCAACATATAATTCTGCCAACCTGTCAAGTGAGTAATCAATGCGTATCGGAATAAAATGAGCCGACTTTGTCAATCTATCAACAATTACCCAAATAGCATCTTTCTTCTTTGGAGTTAAAGGCAATCCTGTCACAAAATCCATCGTAATACTATCCCACTTCCACTCTGGAATCGTTATCGGTTGAAGTAAACCCGATGGTACTTGATGCTCAGCCTTCACTTGTTGACAGATTAAACACTTTGATACAAATTCCGAGATATCCTTTTTCATGCCTGGCCACCAATACAACTTCTTCAAATCATTATACATTTTCACACTACCCGGATGAACTGATAAGTCACCACTATGTGCCTCACATAAAATGGTCTGAATTAACTCATCATTTCTTGGTACACATACTCTATCCCGGAACATCAAGCAATCATCTGAACCAATTTGAAAATCTGAGTCAACACCTGCTTCACACTGAGCTCTCTTGGCTTGCAATTTACTGTCATTCTTTTGAGATTCCCGAATTTGCTGAAGAAATAATGGTCTAGCTCTCAATTCAACCAACATTGAGCCATCATCAGATAAAGTTAACATCGTACCCATAGCTCTCAAAGCAAATAAAGATTTTCTGCTCAAGGCATCAGCAACCACATTAGCTTTCCCGGGGTGATAATCAATCACTAGCTCATAGTCTTGATTAGCTCGAGCCATCTTCGTTGCCGCAAATTCAAATCTTTTTGGCTCATCAAATACTTCAAACTCTTATGATCAGTGAAGATTCGGCACTTTTCACCATACAAATAATGACGCCAAATTTTTAAAGCAAAAACAATGGCAGCCAATTCTAAATCATGCATCGGATAATTCTTCTCATGCAGTTTCAATTGTCTCGAAGCATAAGCTATTACTTTGCCCTCTTGCATTAACACACACCCAAGACCATTCAACGATGCATCACTGTAAATTACAAACTCCTTCCCGGACTCAGGTTGCACCAACACTGGCGCCTCAGTCAATAATGCCTTCAACTTTTCAAAACTCTGTTGACATTTATTGGTCCATTCAAACTTGACATTCTTCTGCAGTAACTTAGTCATAGGAGAAGCAATCATCGAAAATCCCTTGACAAAGCGTCTGTAATACCCAGCTAAGCCCAGAAAGCTTCTAACTTCTGTCACATTCTTTGGTGGCTCCCAATCAACAATTGCTGAAATTTTGCTTGGATCAACCCGAATACCTTCACTTGAAACTATATGTCCCAAGAATCCAACCTCACGAAGCCAAAACTCACTTTTGCTGAATTTAGCATACAATTTCTTTTCTCTCAGAATCTGCAACACAGTTCTTAAATGTTCTGCATGCTCAGATTCATCCCGAGAATAGATTAAAATATCATCTATGAACACCACCACGAACTTATCCAAGTACGGCCGAAAAATTCGGTTCATCAAGTCCATAAAAATAGCTGGAGCATTTGTTAACCCAAAAGGCATTACCAGAAATTCATAGTGTCCATACCTTGTTCTAAAGGCGGTTTTCGGCACATCAGACTCTTTAACTCTTAACTGATAGTAACCAGACCTCAAATCAATCTTAGAAAACACTATTGCCCCTTTTAATTGATCAAATAAATCATCAATTCTCGGCAAAGGATACTTGTTCTTTATAGTCACCTTGTTGAGCTGACGATAGTCAATACAAAGTCTCATAGAGCCGTCCTTTTTTTTCACAAATAACACAGGAGCACCCCAAGGAGAAAAACTCGGTCTCACAAATCCTTTATCTGTCAACTCTTGTAACTGAGCTTTTAATTCCTTCAACTCAGTCGGAGCCATTCGATACGGTGCAATAGAAATCGGTGTAGTACCAGGTAACAGATCAATAGAAAACTCAACTTCTCTAATCGGAGGTAACCCAGGCAATTCCTCTGGAAATACATCTGGAAATTCACAAACTACGGGCACTGATTCAAGCTTTGACCCAGTAATATCCGTGTTCAGCACATAAGCAAGATAAACTTCACATCCTTTACTCAAGTATTTCTGAGCAGACATGTGCGAAATCACCATAGGCAACTTATTCGGCTCCTTTGTTTCAACCCGGAGAATTTCACCATTTTCACAATTTAATTCAAGAATTTTCTGTCTACAATTTACCTTGGCATCATGCAATATCAACCAATCCATCCCCAAAATAACATCAATATCATGAAGAGAAAATGTACCAGTAATCACATCGGGAGATGAGGCATCCTCTCGAGCGCGTATAGCATAAGTCCTGGCAGGCGCTCTAGTTTCTGATCCTCCAGCTGCATCTTTTATCACACTCTTACCACTGGCTTTGCTTCCCACATTTCTCGGTGGTCTGCCTCTACTGACAACATCACCCGATCCAGCTCTTTGTAATCTTTCTTCTTCTATTCTCTCAGGGCAGTCTTTTACATAATGCTCTTGGGAACCACATCTGAAACAAGCTCGTTTAAATCCCCAACACTCACCAGTATGTCGCCTGCCACACTGTTGACATTCAGGTCTGGTGTTTCCTACATTACCCACACTTGCCACTGAGGTAGCTCGAGTTGTAGTTCCGGAATATGACCTCCCTCGGTCTCTGCGTGAATACCCAACTGAACCGGTTGGTCATGGATCCATCCCTTTAAACTTCTTCGGGTGAGATTGAAATGTTCTGCCCATTGACCTCTTCCTTACATCTCGAGCTTCCATCTCTGCCCTTCTCTTTTCTCTACTCAGCTCTTCAGCTTTGCAAGCACGATCAACTAATACCACAAATTCTTTTAACTCTAAAATTCCAACATGTAATCTGATGTCTTCATTTAGCCCCTCTTCAAATCTTTTACACATAATAGCCTCCGTAGGCACACATTCCTGGGCATATTTACTAAGCCGGACAAACTCCCGTTCATATTCTGCTACTGACATTCGGCCCTGTTTCAATCCGAGAAACTCTTTGCGCTTCTGATCAATAAACCGTTGGCTTACATATTTCTTTCTGAATTCTTCCTGAAAGAAGTCCCAAGTAACTCTTTCTTTTGGAACCACCGTTATTAATGTTTTCCACCAACGGTATGCCGAATCCTTCAATAAAGACACAGCACATTTCAAACATTCCTCAGGAGTACAAGATAATTCATCAAATACCTGGATAGTATTTTCAAGCCAAAACTCGGCTTTTTCCGGATCATCATCAACATTGGCCCTGAAATCTTTAGCCCCATGCTTTCGAATTCTATCAACGGGTGGTTTACTTGATCTCACCAATTCAGCACTTCGTGGAGCTACGGGGACCGGCGGAGGAATAGGAGGGGGTGGAGGAGGTGGAACATTCGGATTTACACGGACATATTCTGTATACCAATCACTCATCATTTGGAGGAAGGCTTCTCGAGCCTCATCCTGTCCATGTGTCTCATGTCTACTCTCTTCATGCGCGGTCCCTTGTACGAGAACCGGCGTGTTACTTTCAACATCATCTACCATACTTCGATTAGGATCCATTTACTATATAAAACAAAATTTTAAATTGTCAGAAATCATCACACTATCACAATATATTGATGGCATGTATAGACTGACTTTCACACATATTTTATTGGTCCGAGAACCGACTAAACCGTAGCTCTAATACCACTAAAATGTAACACCCCTTACTCGTATTCCGGCTCGGAACAGAGTATGAGGTATTACTAAGTTTTTTTAAAAAAAATTTCGACAGCATTTCTGCTTAATTTTGCTTAAACCTCCTGCAAATTTAAATCACAATCCAATATATATATATCAACCAAACTCATTTATAATAATCCTCACAATTTAACTATTAATGAACACCACATTTTAAATCAAACCATAACATATATTTACATGATGATTCCATATTTCATAGGTCGTCTATACATGCCATAATTTTCCGGAACGATAGTAGCAAAATACCCCAAGCGTGAAGGATAGTGTGGATGATTGTCTGACTTCGTTCCAAATTTCCGAGTTGTCGGAAGTCACTATAATCAAGGGAAAAATAAAATCGAGTAAGCATATAGCTTAGTAAGTAAACACATGATAAATAAGTAATTACTCACATAACTACACCAAAATATAAACTTATTCATGAATAACTTCATTGTTTAGGCAATTTCCAGCAAACTGTTTTTCTGCGTCATAGTCGCTAATTTATTTTTATCCGGAGCTACAGGGCTCCAAATTGAGTTTCGTAAATTTTCCCTGAAACTAGACTCATATACCATTTCACCATAAAAATTTCAGAATTTTTTACCCAGCCAATTAGTACAGTTTATTCATTAAAACTTCCCCTATTTCACTGCCCAACGGTTCTGACCCTTCCTCAAAAAAAAATTCACTTAACTCTCTATACAAAATTTTAAAAATGGTTTCGCTTGTTTCTATTAAAAATAGAGTCAATAAGGAATCCAGGAATATAAATTTCACACCATAATTATTTTTGTACAATTTTTGGTGATTTTCCAAAGTTAGAACAGGGGATCCCGAAATCAATCCAGCCCTGTTTCAGTAAAATTCAGATATCTCCAAAAATACAACTCTTTTTCTTATTCTATTTATTTCATATGAAAATAGACACATTCAGCTTCAATTTCATATATTATTCAGCTTCCCATTCATTTTCCACCATTTATGGTGATTTTTCAAAGTTACCCATCTGCTGTTGTTCAACACAGTTTATAACTAAATCGTTCATTTTTTCGTTTTTGATATTTTCTCCCATCTCATACATGGATCGATTTAGTATCCAACTCAATATTTGCCCCATAAAAATTTCCACCATATGGAAATATTCACCTTCCACACTTTTTCGTTGAGCACTCGGAATGTTAACCGTTATTGGTGGATCTCGCACTTAGCACCACCACTTAATCGGGGAATCAGCACTTAGCAACCCCTTGGGGGAATCAGCACATAGCAACCCCCTTTTTATTTCAGAGATACGGTGGATATCGCACTTAGCACCACCAATGAACTGGGGAATCAGCACTTAGCAACCCCTCGGGGGAATCAGCACATAGCAACCCCCTTTCACATTTCAAAGATACGGTGGATATCGCACATAGCACCACCAATGAATCGGGGAATCAGCACACAGCAACCCCTTTATGTACAACATACTTCGGCTTATTCCGAGTGTTCAACCCATAAATCATATATTGCAACCCTTTACCACCTTTCCCGATTTAACAACATTTTTAGGATATGGCCAAACATTTATTTTAATTCCAAATAAATCTCAACATATATCAATTAATGTCAAAATAATACATCAAGTCACGTGTTTACTTACCTCGGTGCAAAATATCGTAATATTGCACTTCACTCCACTATCTTTTCTTTTCCTCGTTTGAGATAATCTTCATGTCTTTCTTGATCTATAATAGCAAATTTAACTCATTTAATGTTCACATTCATTAAAATAATCCACCACCCAACTTTTTGAAAAATTACAATTTTGCCCCCAAACTTTTGCATAATTACACTTTTGTCCCCAAGCTCGGAAATTAAACTTCATCACTTATTCTTAGGTTTTATGACATGCTGAACATTTTTCCCTTCTATGGCAACATCAAATTCTCACTCTAACATACACTTATGAACAATAATTATTTTTACCGATTATGCCTATTTACCCGTTTTCGCTTAAAATCGCTTAGCAAAAGTTGTTTAACATAATTTATAGCTTCATATTCCACCATAAAACAGCAAAATAAACACATTTCACCTATGGGTATTTTTCCAAATATGAGCCCTAACACGAATTATTGCTAGAATAAGCTAAACCGAGTTACGAGGATTCCAAAAATGCGAAGAACATTAAAAACGGGGCTAGGATGACTTACTATGAGCTTGAGAAAGCAAAGAAACCTTAGCTATGGCTTCCTTCAAATTTCGGCAGCAACTAATGAGGAAGATGATGATTTTTGTCATCTTTTTCCCATTTTATTTTTTTTTATTACCAAATGACTAATATGCCCCCACTTAAAAAAATCTATTTCTCTCATTTCTTATGTCTATTTTTGTCCATCAACTAACTAATGATCTAATTACCACATAAAGACCTCCAATTTAAAATTTCATATCAATTAGATACTTCTACATATAGAACTCAACTTTTGCACTATTTACAATTTAGTCCTTTTGACTAAATTGAGTGCCCAAACGTCGAAATTTTCGAACGAAATTTTTACGAAAATTTTCCGTGAAATTGTAGACCATAAAAATATAATAATAACCATATTTTCCCTCGTCGGATTTGTGGTCCCGAAACCACTATTCCGACTAGGCCCAAAATCGGGCTGTTACAACAAAACATTAATTAACTAATTTATGAAATCCACAGGAATTTTCGATTCCTACAGAATCCACTTAGAAATTCAATACCAAAATTGAAAGGTTTCCGAACACACACCTGAATTCGCGATTAAAGCACCACAACCTTAATGTGGAACTCAGTTACAACACCATCTCGAAATTGAATTGAAGGAAGGTGAACAACAAAGAAGAAAGCCAGAACGTAGGAGAAGGAAATTATAAAATCTCCATAACAAAATAAAAAATTTTAGGACCAAAGAAAGTGGAAAAATCTATCGTGAGCAAGAGGGAGGGAGGGAGAAGAGGAATGTGGAAAAGCTTTTAGGATAACTCCCTGTTTCAGATACAAAATAAAATTAAAAATAGAAATTCAATTAAATAAAAATAACAAATAAGTATTGACACTTCAAACAAACTAAAATAAATTGACTCCTCTAAAATACTCATAAGGACTTGAACTTGAAACCTAAAGGTAAACTAACACACCCACTACCACTAAACCAAGAGACTCATTCTATCACTAAAACATGGAAAGGAATAAAAAAGTTCAACCTACTCACTGACCCTTACTTAAAACCTCAAAACTCCTCACCTCAAAAATTGGGGTGTTACACTCTACTTTTTGAATCCATCATTTACATTCCTTACATTAACTTTTTCCATTATCTATGTTTACAATTTGAGTATAATCACAAATATAGCCCTCAATCTTTATATTTTTTATTAAATAAGCCCCTAGTTTTGTTTATAATCATTATAGCTTTACAATTTTAATGAGATAAGAAATAGTGTTAAATGTGATTATGTGGAACTTTAAAATTGTGTCAAGTTGTAACCTAAAAGTTAAAACTAAAATAAATATATAAAATATCAAAAAAGTACAGAAATATCTATAATATAAAAATTGGAAATTAGTAAAAAATATTAGAAATATAAAAAATATACAAATGGTAAAAAGAAATTATATATCATATAAAGCACATCCACTTAGTTACTTCTTCAAAGTAAATAAAAAAAAATTTAAAACACATTATCCATCTTTTCAGCATCAAGCCCAACCATTATCTTCTTCAAAGAAACCAATCAGATAATTGTTCTTCAATAAATAAAGCTTTAAAATTTTCTAGTTTCTTGTTTACCTTCATTGTTTGTAGTGGGTGCCCTCTTACTTGTTTACGTTCGTCTTTTTTCTCCGATTTTAAGGACGAATCCATTCATTGACCCTCATTTTTTTACAATTTTTTCCCTCAATCTTATAAGGTAAAATTGATTTTTTTTGGGTCAAGAAAATTTAATAAATAGATTTGACATTTTTTTTGAGTTTGGAAAATGATGTTTTAAACAATTAGAAAATAGTAAGATTAAGAAAAAAAATAAAAAAAATAGCTATGTGAGATTGTTTTTTTAGTCAAATCTAAACAGAAATGAAGGATCAAAAAGAAATGTGAGTTATCCAATAAAAAATTCAAAAGTTTCCTTAAATAAAATTAAAAAGGTAACCATGCATATAAATTATATATAAAGATTATTATTTTGATCGATACTATTATCACTAAAATTCCATAGTCTCATTTTGTGGGTTAAAAACAATAAATTTTGAAATAATAATGTTAGCTATAAAGTGGCGAAGTCAGAAAATTTTTGTAGAGAGTGAAAATTAAATTTTAAATTTTAATAATTTATATATTTATAATTTTTAAAGGATTAAATCAAATTTAGAAAAAAAAAGAGTATAAACGATAGTTTTTGTAGAAGTTTAGAAAATCCCAAAACCAAGATTCTTTCAACATTCATTTTGACAATATATCACTTTTTAAATTTTTCATTTAAAATTATGTGACATAAGAACTGACGTCTCAGTTAATGATTACATTAAGCTTTAATAAATTATTACCTAAATGTTCTTATCTGTTCTTAATTCTAGTTTTACCAAATTGAATTAACCTTTCATCATATCACTTATTAATCAGTTTTTCTATTCTTATCAAAACAAATAGATTTTTAATTTTAGGTTTAAATAATTATTGTAGCGACGTAAAAATTTCGCTTTGGCCGCTAGTTGAGGCGATTATTTGAAAATTTGAAAATAGAATTTCGGTTTTAAAAAGAAAAGGAGTCGCCACTGATCTTTTTTCTAGGTGTGATTGGACACCTAATAAATCCTCTTTTTTAAAAAGAAAATTTATTTTTGAACAAAAATGAAGGCCGAATTTGGGTCTACGCGAAGATCTAGAGAGAAATAGGGTTCGGGAGTCGGTTATGCACGAGGAAGGTATTAGCACCCTCGCAACGCTCAAAATGGGTATCTTGTTGAACACGCATTGCCTTAATTCTCAAAAATACAAGTTTAATTTAATATTTAATCGCGATCCGATTGAACTACGAGAATTTGAAATTTTAGTTTTTTAGAAGGACGTCTCGTTTTTAACGCGAGCCAATGATATTCACCCAACATAGCGATGAAATCAGTGACTTGGTGTTGAAATCGATACGTTACCTTATTTATTAAAATTAATTAAAAGCATAAAAATAATATTATTCGCAATAGGAATTTGTAAATAATGCACACGATGATACAATTAACGAAAAAATATTAAAATACAATATTAGAATAAAAAATAACAATAATATTAATATATACACGAATAATAACAGAAATAATAATAATAATGACACTACAAGTCAAAGTAGAAAATAAAAAAATATTATCAATAGTAACAATCATAGATTAATAAAATGATGACATGTTAACAAGGACAATAATAATTAATAATTAATAATGCAAAATTAGTTAATAATAAAACAATAAATAAATAAACACAAAAAGGAAGGCATATAATATAATAATAATATTAAAATAAAGTAATTAAAAATAATACTATATATAAATATATATATACATACACATATAATAAAAACATACACTAATATTAATAATGATAATAATACTAACAATAGTAATGAAATACAAAAAAAGTAAATATAATATAATAATAATATTAAAATAAAGTAATAAAAAATAATACTATATATAAATATATATACATATATAATAAAACATATACTAATAATAATAATAATAATAATAATAGAAATAATAATGAAATACAAAAAAATAAAATAATAAAAATAAACATAAAAATAAACATAAACATAATATAATAATAATATTAAAATAAAGTAATTAAAAATAATACTATATATAAATATATATATACCTATATAATAAAAACATACACTAATATTAATAATAATAATAATACTAATAGTAATAATATTGAAATACAAAAGAAGCAAATGTAATATAATAGAAATATTAAAATAAAGTAATTAAAAAAATAATACTATGTATAAATATAAATACATATACGTATATAATAAAAAAATATACACTAATATATAATAATAATAATAGTAATAATAATATAAAAAATAAAAATAAAAATAATAGTGTTAGACAAATTGATGCGAAAAAGGACTAAATTGAAACTAATATGGAAGTTTGGGGGAAATTTGAAAATAAATAAAGAAGAGAAGGACCAATTTGGGCACGCGTATAACAAGAGAGGACCAAAATGGGCAATATCCCCTCCTCCCAAAACGCACAGCACCAAGAGGGACTAAATTGAAGGTCAAAATAAATTACAGGGCAAAATTAAAAAACGAAAAATACTTGATTGCAAAGTAATAAAAAAGCGGAAGGGCTAAAAGTGCAATTAGCCCTTCCATTAAAAAACACGCGGATCCTAGGTGAGTCGGGTCGGGTCGATCCGGTCCAAGTCAAAACGACATCGTTTTGGGTGTTAATGGCCAACCCTAAAACGACGTCGTTTTAGGGGGCTATAAAAGGCCAAAAATTTTTACAAAAAAAATCATTTCTTCCTTGTTTCAAAAAAAAATCCCTTTCTCTCTCATTTCTCTCTCTGGCCGAGGCCAGAATCCGGCGAGGGAACCGCTGTCGATCGCCATCATCGGCCACGGTACACGATGGCCGAAAATTCGAAAAGGTATATATTTTTTTTTATTTTTTTACTTTTTTATACTTTTAATATATGTGTATATATGAGGGAATAGACTCAAAAATAGGAAAGAAAAAATAAAAATCACCTTGGGCTTTTCGGTTTTGATCTCTGATATTTTGGTTTTCCGATTTGGAACTGTTCTCTTGCTTTGGTGTTGCTAGATTCACGGTTTTGCTTAAAAAATCAAATGCTTTTGTATTTCCAAAAGTTGCCCAATCTTACAAATGACTTTGGCTTGGCTTTTTAAAGCCATTTACACGATTTTTTATTGTTTTTATTGTCTTTCTTTTGCCTTGCGTGTTTGCTTCGTTTTTGCAGGGCATGGCCGGTGGAACAGGTGGTGCCACAGGTGGTGGCAGAGGGCAGTTGGCCATAGGGGCGGCGGCTAGCTAATTTTTTTAGGGTTTTTCTTTTTCTTTTTGTTTTGTTTTTTTGTTTTAAGTATTGGGCTAGGGTTTGAAATTGGGCTTAGGTTTGGGTTTGTATTGTGATGGGTTAGTGGGTTTAACTTAGGTGGGTTAGGTTTAGTTTAATTTGGACTGGTAATTGGGTTTAGGTTTGGGATATATTGGTTGGGTTTTGGGTTTAATTTTTGGGGTTATTTGGGTTATTGTTTTGGCCCGAACCAAATTTGGTTTGTACAATTATTAATCTTTTTTCTGTACAATTATGATTCAAACTCAAGCTATTTCTAAATAAGGTAAACACTCGACTAATAAGCTATAACGATTGGACTTTACAATTTAGTCCTTAAGCCTTAATTAACCACAATTCCAGTTAAATTGATTAACCAAATTTCAATTCATATATTTAATATTTACGAAACGAGGCTCCAAAACTGCAATTTTCGATACAACTGAAAACTGAGTCATTACAAAATTAATAAAATCTATATCTGAAATCTTAAAAATTTAAAATGCAATTTTTATCTTTAATTTTTTTTTCTAAATTCCACCTACTATGACTTGATTTTGAACTCTTATTAGTATTATTAAAAACAATTATATGATAATAATAAAAATAAAACATGAAACAAATGTTATCTGATATGAAAATAATACCAATGCAACATAAATGCAGATAGACATATCTAATTTTATATAATAAAAAAAATGAATTATTAATGTGACAATTTTCATATGCAAAACATTTTAAACATTGGTAGATTAAAAGAATCAAATATGATTTAAACAAAGCATACTACAAAATAGAATTCTAATAAATATATCAACTGGTGTAGAGGAGTAGAATAATAAAGTGAAAATTTCGAGGTACCTCTAACTGTATTAGATCGATTTAATTATATTTTTCTTCAGTTAGGTCAATTAAGTTATGCTTAGAGTTCGTAATTATCCCTTTAATAATGTTATTTTTAAAATTCGAATTTACATTCTCTATTTTAGAGTATAAAATGTGCTACGATTGCACTCAATACAAAGACTTGATTAGTTATAGTGGGAGGTATAAATTTCATGTCCCAGAAGGTACAGTTGAAGGGATTTTGAAATTAAAGCGGGGTAAGCTTGCTGAGCAAAAAGTGATTGTTTCTTTGACTTGTTTGTCAAGAATACCAGCCGAACAAGACGGCAGCGTAATACGTCAGTGATAATACCCTGATGAACAACGAGCAATGATACCTTAAGCATTTAAAAAAGGATCATTCTCATTTCTGTATTCATAGATCATTCATAATACATCTAGTTAGAAGCATTTGATTCATTTCGATCATAGCATCCTAATCATTTGGCATAAGCATAGGTACATGAAACCAATTCTACAGATCATGTCTCTAGAGGACGGTGAAGTAACATCAGTGAATTTGTAGATATTATCTCCCTAAGCAGTAGTGGAGCAGATCGAAGGCGGCGAATCTTGTCTCTCTAAGAAGTAGTGGAGCAGATTTAAGCCATCATCCTAACCCCCTAAGCAATAGGGTAACAAGCTGAAGATTACAGATCTTATCTCCCTAAGCAGTAGCAGAGCAGATTGAAGACGGTGAGCCTTAACCCCCTAAGCAGTAGGGTAACAAGCTGAAAATTACAGATCTTATATCCCTATGCAGTAGTGAAGCAGATCGAAGACGGTGAGCCTTAACACCTTAAGCAGTAGGGTAACAGGCTGAAAATTATAGATCTTATCTCCTTATGCAGTAGCGGAGTAGATAGAAGACGGTGAGCCTTAACCCCCTAAACAGTAGGGTAACAGGCTGGAAATTACAGATCTTATCTCCTTAAGCAGTAGCGGAGTAGATCGAAGACCGTGAGCCTTAATCCCCTAAGTAGTAGGGTAACAGACCGAAAATTACAGATCTTATCTCCCTAAGCAGTAGTAGAGTAGATCGAAGACGACGAATCTTGTCTCCCTAAGCAGTAGTGGAGTAGATTTAAGCCACCATCCTATCTCCCTAAGCAGTAGTGGAGTAAGCTGAAGATTGTAGATCTTATCTCCTTAAGCAGTAGTGGAGCAGATCGAAGACGGCGAATCTTGCCTCCCTAAGTAGTAGTGGAGCAGATTTAAGCCACTATCCTATCTTCCTAAGCAGTAGTGGAGTAAGCTAAAGATTGTAGATCTTATCTCCCTCAGCAGTAGTGGAGCAGATCGAAGATAACAAATTTTGTTTTCCTAAGCAGTAGTGGAGCATATTTAAGCCACCATCCTATCTCCCTAAACAATAGTGGAGCAGGTTGAAATCAACAATTCGTATCTAATTGAAGTTCCAGCGGAGTAGATTGAAGCTACAAATCTCTTCTCCCTGAAATGACAATGAAGCGGCTCGAAGCCACAATTCGTATCTCCTTGAAGTTCCAGCGGAGTAGATCGAAGCTAAAATCTCTTCTCCCTGAAATGGCATTGGAGCGGCTCGAAGCCACAGTTCGTATCTCTTTGAAGTTCCAGTGGAGTAGATCGAGGCTACAAATCCCTTCTCCTTAAAATGGCATTGGAGCGATTCGAAGCCACAGTTGGTATCTCCTTGAAGTTTCATCGGAGTAGATCGAGGCTACAAATCTCTTCTCCCTGATATTGTATTGAAACGGCTCGAAGCCACAGTTCGTATCTCCTTGAAGTTTCAGCGGAGTAGATCAAAGCTACAAATCTATTCTCCTTGAAATGGTATTAGAGCGGCTCTAAGCCACAATTTTTATCTCTTTGAAATTTTAGCGGAGTAGATTGAAACTATAAATCTCTTCTCCCTGAAATGGCATTGGAGCGGCTTGAAGCCACAATTCGTATCTCCTTGAAGTTCCAGCGGAGTAGATCGAGGCTACAAAACTGTTCTCCCTGAAATGGCATTGGAACAGCTCGAAGCCGCAATTCGTATCTCTTTGAAGTTCATGCGGAGTAGATCGAGGCTACAAATCTTTTCTCCCTGAAATGGCATTGGAGCGACTCGAAGCCACAATTTGTATCTCCTTGAAGTTCCAGTGGAGTAGATCGAAGCTACAAATCTCTTCTCCCTGAAATGGTATTGGAACGGCTCAAAGCCACAATTCTTATCTCCTTGAAGTTCCAGCGGAGTAGATCGAAGCTACAAATCTCTTCTGCCTGAAATGGCATTGGAGCGATTGAAGCCACAAACCTTATCTCCCTGAAGTTACAGTGGGGCAGGTAGAAGTTACGAGTCCTATCTCCCTAAAGTTGCAGTGAAGCAGATCGAAGATAGCAAATCTTATCTCTCTAAAATTGCAGTAGAGCAGAGTTAAAGCTATAAACCTTATCCCCCTGAAGTTGTAATAGGGCAGGTTAAAGTTACGAGTCCTTATCCCTCTGAAGTTTCAGTAGGGCAAGTTGAAGTTACAAGTCTTATCTCCCTGAAGTTACAGTGGAGCAGACTGAAGAAAGCAGAACTTGTCTCCTTGAAGTTGCAATGGAATAGATCAAACTATAATTTAAAGCCACAAACCTCATCTGCCTGAAGTTGTAGTGGAACAGGTTAAAACTACAAGTAGTTGCAGTGGAGTAGATTGAAGCTACAAATCACAAACCTTATCTCCTTGAAGTTGTAGTGGAGCAGGTTGAAGCCACGAACCTTATCCTTCTGAAGTTGCAGCGGGGCAGGTCGAAGTTACAAGTCTTATCTCCTTAAAGTTGCAATAGAGCAAATTAAAGATACTTGAAGAAAAGAAGCGCCAAGAGAAGTTGAGACTCAGCTAGTCCAGGCAAAATTGGCCCTTTTATAATCTTTGCTCTATTCCCGTTGCACGATAATGAGCAAAGAGGGGCAGCTGTAACGGGCCAAATTTGCCTGGGCCGATTCAGCCCAAACAGAAACACCAAAATAATAAACAAAACCTAAGAATAAAATTACAAAACCCATATTGCCAAATTTATCAGCAAACCCTAACCCAAATGCAAAATAGGCCCGTTGGCCCAAAACCTAAACTAGGTTTTCAATAAATCAGAAAACCCTAGGTCCCTATGTGCCGCTCCCCCATGTACGTTCTCTGACAGCACCTGCTCCACCTACTCTGCCATCAACCACCACCAGCCTGCAGAAAAGAGATTGTAAAGGAGGTTTTTTTGGAATATAAAAAAAGGAGGAGATTGTAAAAAAAAAATCAGTGTTTCAAACATATATCTGAATACAAAGAAAAAACAGCAAGCATTGAAAAAAAAAAAACAAATTCAAACGTGCCAAAGTCCCATTTCTCTTTCCTTTTATTTTCATTTTTCAACTACACATACATACATGTTTTCTCTATTTTTCTTTTAAAAACAGTATATATATATTTATATATAAATATAGCAAAATAAAAATAAAAATTTTACCTTTTTCGATTTTCGGCCACCGTGTACGGTGGTCGGTGCAGCGGACGATGATGATCCGGTGACCCGGCCAGAGGGGAATGAGAGAGGGCCTAAAAGGAGCTCTAAGTTTTTTTTGAAGAAAGGAAAGGGAAAAATGAAGGTTTTTGCAAAAATTTGGCCTTTTATAACACTACCAAAACGTCGCCGTTTCATTTAGTTGCAAAACACCCCAAAACGGCATCGTTTCATTTAGTTGCAAAACACCCCAAAACGGCATCGTTTAGGCGCCAGACCCGTGCGACTTGACCTATGAGCATTAGGATCCGCGTGTTTCTACTAATTGGGATAATTGCGCGCGCGGTCCTTCTGCTTTTGAGGCTGTTTTAACGTGGTCCCATTCTATTGCTTCCTATTTTTAATTTTACCCTAGGATTTTATTTCTATTTCATTTAGCCCCCATGTGAAATGCACCGTTTTTGAAATGGGAATATTTTTCCTATTGATCCCTGCCCTTTCCTGCGTGTTCGCATTTGGTCCTTTATTCTTTTATTATTTTACAATTTACTTTCTTTAATTTCATTTTAATTTCGAATTAGTCCTTTTTTTAGTATCTTTTTATTATAATTTAGACTTTAAAATCTCATTCTAATCCCGATTTAGTCCTTTATCTATTTAATTTCAGCCTTTAAAGATTTTATTTTATCCTTTATTCATTTATTTATCTCTTTGCTTATATATTCATTATTGTTTTATTTTTACTCATTTGCTCGTTCGTTTATTTGCTATATGTATATACATATATATACATATGTATATACATATGTATATATACATATACATATATATACATATGTATATACATATATATGTATATATATATTTTAATTCTTACATTCCTTTATTTATCATCCTTCCAATCTTTAATAATCTTTCACTAGTTATTTATTTTATTTACGCCTTTATTGTTATTAATTTTTTTATCTATTATTATTAATTTATTCATCTATTTGTTTATCACCTTTTTATGTCTTTAAAATTAGATATTTTTTACTTATATATATATTGTTCCTACTATTATTATGAATTATTATTATTATTATCACTTTCACTTATACATGCTTTACTATAAATCTGCCTTCAATTTTATTTATGTTTTAGCGCCAATATTTTTACAAACCCTTTTTCTTATATTTATATTTATATTTATCTATTATTTTGTTAATATTGCCATTGCTATTATTCATTCATTTTGTATGTTTTATTTTTGGAATTTGTTGGCTAATATTGCTATTATTATAGTACATTAGTACTATTATAAGATTCATTTACTAATCATATATACTCGACTTATATAGTCGCTTCATATTATTGCATTATTATTACCCCATGCATTATGTTCAACTATAATCAATCGTCTCTACATCATATTTCAAATAAGCCCATGTCATTCTAAACTTACATTCAATAAATATTTCAAAGAGAGAAATTTTCAGAATAAGGCAATACTTCGTATTTTGGAAATTTGAGAAATCGTGCCCTAACTTACTGGGTTTCGATTTTTCTCGTTTAATCCAAATGATCAAATAACCTTTTAAAATTAAAATGCATGAGTTTTGAAAATCAAAAGGCAAGCTTATTCTCGAGGTTTTAAAATGTTGTGTCCTAACGTACTGGATGTGACATTTTATTACTTCGGGACAAGAAGATCTTTAGCATCCACTTCGACTTACTCAAGCATTTTTGTAAAATTAACATTAATAAAAAAGGAGGATCGTATTTTTAATCTCTTTTTGGGTTTTCAACTTTCAGCATTTAAGACATTCATTAATCAATTAGGTACCAATTTTGGGCGTTACGAGGGTGCTAATCCTTCCTCGTACGTAACCAACTCCCGAACTCGTTTTCTCGATTTTCATAGACCAAAATTGTTGTTTTAGTAAATTAAAACGCTTTATTAAAATGATCAATCACAAGGAGACCCGATCACACCTCATAAAAAAAAGAGATCGGTGGCGACTCTCAATTTTCGTTTTCTTTTCCAAATATAAAGTCGACCCGTTTTCAAAAAATGGTTTCGACACTCTATTTTAGAGTATAAAATGTGTTACGATTGCACTCAATACAAAGACTTGATTAGTTAAAATCGTCTTTCCCTTTCAAACGGTAATCCATTTGTCATTTTCAGTAAACTCTTTATAACATACCTATTACATAAAATATTGGAACTCGACAAAATATTTATACATCATATTAGTATATACTCCTATCGAGTTAATGTAATAAGTCAATCGAATATCAAATTATTAAAATGTCTTTTTATATACAAATTTTTATGAGGATATTTTTATTTTTTTTTCTATATAATTTTTTGTGATTATGACATAAATTTAATTTTTTTATACATGGGTTTTTATTAAAGTACAAGTAGGATGAAGGGTTGACTTTAACAAAGCACGCAAATTTAAAAAGCAAACAAGAAATTATTTCATGTTAATTTAACAAATGCTCTACAAATTCATATTCCGATTAGCATATGTAATTGGAAAAGAAAAGTTGATTTTGACTTTTAATGGTTCAATTTTGACTTCGAGTAACAAAAAATATTGCTTGCCCAAAATTTCGCTTCAGTTTATTAGACTCTTTATACTACTTTAGAATTTTAAAATAATATTATTTTAGTATTTAGAAAAAATATATTAATTGCTTAATTTGCAAGAATTTACTCTACACCTTTATATAAAAGCATAATGTTAAATTTAGTCTTTAACGTTTATATTTTTTTTTATCAATTTTTACCTTTATTTTTTTAGTTAAATTTGGTCTCAATATTTCAAAAAAGTCGAATTTGACTATTAACATTTCAAAAAGAATCAAATTGTTGTTTTTTTAATCAACTTGGAAAGGTGAATGTTGAATAGCTTGAATTGTCATAAATAGTTTTATTGTGAAATGGTGCCAAATGTGGCATATTGATTTAGATGTTTGGATGTAACTCAAGTTATGTGTTTGGCATGAAATTTGGATGATTTGTGCAGGTATAAGTAATGTTTAGTGCACTTCTTTGGATGATTTTGGAAGTTGATTTGAAACAGGTGTCAAGAGGCCTTTAATGTAACAAAAATAGGATTCACGTCGTGACGCTGTATAGTGGTTATCCTGACGAGAAAAGGCCTGTAATGTCAAATTGAGACGAGGAACCTCGTTATCTTAAGGAGGCCAAACAGTAGGTGATGTCGCGACATTAAGCAAACTGAAGCCATGACTTGAAAAACTGTTTTGGCAATGTCATGACGAGGAACTCCCTCACGTTAGGACGTCATTTTGAACTTTTTTAAATCTTTGTAGTTTGATCCTTGTTTGATCCCGGGCCGACTTTTGAGCTTACATAAGCTTGTACAAAGCTCAGGGAAAGTTTAAATTTGTACAGAATAACTTATATGAAGATAGTTAATGATTTTTGGATTCGAATTATCCATTAAATTTCTATAACTGTTCCGTTTTGCACTGTAGCATTCTGTAGCTCAGCTTGGCGATCGGGATTGGCAAGGGGTGTTACAACGCGGGTTGCCACACTAACATCATTAAAAATCTAATTTTTTGGTCAACATTTCTGTTAAAAAATTATTTGACTCTTTTTGAAAAGGTTGAAGATTAAATTTAGTTAAAAAAATAAAGGTTAAATTAACAAAATGTGTAAACATTGAATGCTAAATTTGGTATTATGCCTAATATAAAACCTTAAAGCTTTACTTGATAGGATGGAAAGAAATTGGAAAGGTAAGAAATTAAAAGTGTAGAAAAACATAATGATAGAAAATATATTTTTTCTTTTCATAGAAATGCTTGAAAAAACTGAAAGAAAGAAAAAATAATTTATCTTCCATTGGGAGTTAAAAAATGGGAAGAAAGAAAATGAAACTTTTAAAAAACGCAAAGTTAATAAAAAAGCACAAGAATTACTTAATTATTAGGAGTCAAAATATTGTAAAGTCAAATTTTCGTTTTCTTAATATGCGAAAAGAACTTAAAATAAAACCATGCAAACATCATGATACACTATCAAAAATTTGTCTTAACAGTGACACAAAATTGTCAGAAAATGCTGTAAATTCGTCATTTAGCATTAGTGACGGATTCTGTGAGGAACTTTTTGTCACACTACAGCTTCACTAGTAAGTTATCACAAAGTTGACAAATTCTGTCATTAAATTTGTGACAGAATTACCTTCATAAACCTTTATGTTTTCCATCAGAGTCGGGCAGCTGCCCGTCACCATACTTCGTAACTAGCTTTTTATTTCTGTCAGTATTTCTATCAATAAATTCAATTACAATTTTAAACTTTGTCTCAAATTCCATCACTAAATTTTGTGTCAATTTTAATTTTTGCGTCAAAAATTTTTGTCTGGCATAAATTGCCACTCTTTCCGTTACGTTTTAATGTCTTTAATCTGTCACAATATATAAAACTCGTCACTAAAAGATTAAAGTTCACATGGAAAAACATATAGACATATCTATTTCACTAAAGCCTCCATTTACCTACTTAAATTATTAATTTTACTGTTTGCAGAGCAATCACTTACCTACACACTCTGTAATTCCATTCTTATATTTTTCACTTAATTAAACATATCCTAAAATTATGATGAAACTTTGTTAATAAAAAACACAAGTGTTAGTTAATTATTTGGAAACAACATATTATAAAGTCAAATTTTCCTATGAAAAGAACTTAACATAAAATCATGCAAACATCATCAATTTTCAGATCCTCTTAGCATCCCAACATTGTACTATAAATAAAGATTGTGATAATAAAAGCACCTTGAGACTCAAATTTAATGGAGTTTCTTCTCTTACTATGCCTTCTTTCTTTGCGGGTTTTTACTCCTTCAGCATATTCAAATGTAAGTCTCAAAATTTCTGTTGTTTTTTTTTTCTTTATTAATCTTAGATACAGGCGTGCACACACATATATACATATAAATATTTATGATTAAACCTTGAATTGTTTATGCATGTTCATGTGCAAATCTTAAATTAAACCCCAAATTTTTAAAATTTTTAATTAAGCCCCTAAAACTTAATGCCAATGTTAAAATTGTGTTATGGTTGGTGCAGCACTGGTTAAGCCATGGTGGGAACCTACTGAACAGGAGATTTGCGGAGAAAGAAACCAAAATAAGCCCCGAAACAGTATCACAGCTGAGATTGAAATGGAAATTCGAAGCAGGAAGGGACATAACAGCAACACCATCAGTTTTTGAAGGAAGAGTTTATTTCCCAAGTTGGGATGGTTATCTTTATGCTGTGAAACAATCCGATGGTTCTCTTATTTGGAAACAAAATTTACAACAGTTGACCGGTATTAATTCAACAAGGGTTATTTCCAATGTTAATGTCACAGCTTCAAGAATAACACCCACAATTGCTGATGATTTGTTGATCATTGGGATCAGTGGACCAGCTTTTGTTGTCGCAGTGAAGCAATCCAATGGGGAACTTATTTGGTCTACCCAGCTTGATGATCATCCAGCTGCTGTTATCACAATGTCTGGAACTTATTACGATGGGTTAGTTCTTTTTACTTCCTATTACACAAGATAGCATATCAAATTCTATATAACACCAATCATTTGATTGTTTATTACAAATACAAAATAATTTAAATACAACTTTGCAAAATAAATGAAAATACAAAATACTAGTATAATTGTTATCAATAGGTTGGAACTCGTTTTAATGTTAAATAGGGTACTTATATGAAACTACATCACATGCATGGTTGAATATGCTCTAGTGAAAAAAAATACATAAATATTTAATTGGGACAAAAAAAAATTCAAATACCCAATTGAGCATTGAAGTTAAACTTGAGTATATAATTATTAAAAAGAAAAACTTCAAGTATCAAAATAAAAATTCTACCTACTAACTCAAACACTAAATTAAATATTAAAACTAGACTTAAATATTTAATAATATTTAACTATTCTTGTGGGAAAAAACTTATAAAGAAAAGTTTAGACTTGTAGCCGATTTACTTTTATAATCTTCATGTGACATAATGATGTGATGTGATTTTATTGCGAATTAAAATACAAAAACATCATGGAGATGCTCAATTAGGTGTGTTGGGCAAATTAATTTAAACAATAAATTAATAATACTTTTAAAAAGTTTTATCCATTTACATTATTAAATAATTATCATTGAATAAATAGGTAGTGAAATTTGGTGTGTCATATGTAATTTAAACTGACATGGTATTTTACCATAGAGGTGTGGCCCGGCCCGAAGGTTCGCCCGAAATGTGGGAGGGTTTGGATAAAAATAAAGGCCTGAAAAATGGGCTTGGGTAAAAAAATAAGGCCCATTTAAAAAACGGGTTGGGCCTTTGGTAAGGCATTTTTGGCCCGGGCCTGGCCCGGCCCAAATTCACTAAATGAAAAAAAATCTATTTTTTAAATATTATTTTCTTATATTTTGCTACTATTTTACTATTATATTGCTACTATTTTGTTGTTATTGTTTTGATATTATATAAAACTTATTTTATTGTTATTTTTTTATTATTTTAAAGACATTTGCTAATTTTGTTATTATTTTAGAAACATTTGCTTGTTAAATTGTATCTTTTTTAGTGTTATTTAAGTATATATATATTTTAAAATTTATTTTCAATTTGTTGAGAAATATTTATTTTGATGTTTTTAGTTATTTTGATGGTTTATATATTTTTTAAAATAATATAAAAATAATATAAAAATTAATATGGGCGGATTGGGTCGGGCCGGGCTTGAGAAAAATTTTAAGACCATTTTTCGGGTTGGGCCGGGCCTTGGCCTAGCAAACGGGCCTAAATTTTTAGTTGGGCCGACCTGAACCCGGCCCAGCCCGACACATGCACACCTCTATTTTACCACATCATCAATAATTAAAAATTTTAAAAATAAATATTTTTTTAATTTTTATTATTAATAAATTTTAAATAATTTTTTATACTCATTTGAAAAATCACGTCAAGATGAATCTAGACAAACAATTGTCCAGGTGAAAAAGAACCTAGACAAAACTTTGTCCAGGTTCATCCTAGATGGGGTTTTTCAAATAGTTATTAAAAAATTATTTAATTTTTAGGATTTTTATTTATATTTTAAATATTTACACATGACATGCTATGTGTTGTTGCCACTTGCTTAGTCAACCACATCATCACTTAAAGGTAAAAATAGATAGAATAATAATAACAAAAGAATTTCAAAAAAAAAAAAACATAATCATATACTAAACTAATTTCGGTAAAAGTACCATGGACTTTTGTACTGATAGTGTGATCACATTTTGTCACTTCTATTAAATAAATTGGCAAATTAACTTTTGTACATTAGATCAAGAATCAATTTGCTCTTTCATCTAACATCTAAGGCTAATTTACCCATTTTTTTAGTTAAAAAAAATATAATCTGACTCTTAATATAGAGACCTTCATGATAATTTTACTGAAATCAATATGTTTTTTTTTTCTATTCTTACGTTATTATTATTCCATTATGTGAACAAGGAAACTTTGAGCTAGCTTTCTTTCTTTAAAAATTGATATAGGTAGATAATAACAGTACATTTCTGTACTTATGATTCAATTGTATCATTTCTATATTTTTTGAATTTTTATATTTTAATCTTAAGATAAATAATAATTATTAATTTATTAATTAAATTTTTAGTCAAGTGAAAATAATTAATGATAATTATTTATTAAAGACTGAAATTTTAAAATTTTAAAAATATAAAAACTAAAATTGAACAAATTAAAATATATAAACTAAACCCATAACTTTCTCAAATTTTAAGTATTTGACAATAGACTTAATTCGAATATAAAAATAGATATAATTTTTTAATATATGAAAATGTTAAAGAAAAATCGAAGCTAAATGTGACTAAAGCAAGATGATATAATTGAAAAAACAGAAGTCTAAACCATCTCTCAGATCAGTACTGTTAATTAATAAAACTTGGATAAATTATTTAAATTCAAAGTAGGTTAAATTTTCCTTTTGAATTTAGTGTTTATATTTTAATTTGATTTTTTAGTTCTATACTTTTTGAATTTTGAAGTTCTAGTTCTAACCTATATTGTAGTAATTAAAATTATTTGGTTAAATTTAATTATTAGTCTTGTACTATGTGTACAGTTGTAGATTTAGTATATATTCTCTAATGGGATAATTTTGAACTCCTGTGCAATTCAAATTTAGAAATTTCATTCTTGATGCAAATGATAATTGTTAATCCATTAACTAATTTTTAGTAAATAATATGTAAAAATAACAGAACTTAAATTAATAAATTTAATAATTACCATTCGGGCGAGGGTCGAAATTTTAGCATTTGAAAAATATAAGGACTAAAGATAATTAAATTATTCATTTAGAAGTAGAAAAGAACATTTGCAGTGGTTTTTTGAGAATATAAGGTAAGTTTGATTGATGAAGATGATATAGTTGAAAGTACTATTTATAAAGCCTGAATATAGACCGTATTTATTTGATTTAAACTCAGGAACTTCTACGTGAGCACATCTTCACTAGAGGAAGAGGTAAGCATTGAAGAATGCTGCATCTTTCGTGGAAGCTTCGTCAAACTAAACGCAAAAACTGGGAAAATCTTGTGGCAAACCTTCATGTTACCCGACAATTTCGGCAACCGTGACAAATATGCCGGCGCTGCCATCTGGGGCAGCAGCCCGCCGATCGGTGTCACTAGGAACCTCGTCTACGTTGCCACTGGCAACCTCTATTCTGCACCCCAAAACGTAATCAATTGCCAAGAGAGACAAAACAATCAAACGCAAGTTGCTCCTACTCATTCCGATGAGTGTGTGGAGCCTGAAAACCACTCAGATTCATTCCTGGCCCTTGATTTGGACACTGGAGACATCAAGTGGTTCCATCAACTTGGGGGCTATGATGTTTGGTTTTTCGCCTGTTTTAATATTTCAGTCCCTGATTGTCCTCCCGGAGGACCAAACCCTGATGCTGATTTTGGTGAAGCACCCATGATGCTCACCATATACGTCAATGGAACTACAAAAGACATTGTTGTTGCTGTTCAAAAAAGTGGATTTGCGTGGGCTTTGGATCGTGATGATGGCAACATTATATGGTCTACCGTAAGATATCTGAACCCTTTTTTTTTTTATATATATCAAGTTGTGAAAAACAATGATTATATTAGGCTTTAAATGGTGATGTAGGAAGCTGGACCTGGTGGTCTCACAGGAGGCGGAATATGGGGGGCGGCCACCGATGAAAAGCATGTCTACACCAACATAGCCAACCCCGACGGTAAAAACTTCACTTTAAAACCATCAACAAGGAACACGACTGGCGGTGGATGGGTGGCAATGGATGCTACTAATGGCCAAGTTCTTTGGTCAACAGCCGACCCTACTAATGGTACGGTAAGTGGACCGGTGACCGTAGCAAATGGAGTGGTATTTGGAGGTTCGACATACAAAGAAGGACCAGTGTATGCAATGGATGGTAAGAGTGGGGAAATTTTATGGACATATAACACAGGGGCCACTGTTTTTGGTGGTATGTCAGTCAACGATGGGTGTATTTACGTAGGTCATGGATATAGGGTTAGTTTTGGTTTCTTTAATCCGAGCATCACTGCTGGGAACACACTCTTTGCTTTTTGCATATCTTGAGTTACCACCCAAACATCAAATTAATTATCTGTAATAAATACATGCTGCTATTTTTAGTTTGTAACTTGAATAGCAGAGTCTGTGGCAATGGTGCCTAAACTTTTATAGTGTGATTAGTTTTTTAAATATTTTATTGATTATTAAATTTTTTTATTAAATTTAATTTAATTATAATGTTATTTTTGTCTCATGGATATGAAGGTAGTATATATTTTTTTAATTTCAATATGTCCAACCAATAAATTTAACATAAGAATTTTAACAGCGTTAATAAATAGACCTAAATTTTAAAGTTCGAAAAATAAAGATTAAATTTCTGAAAATAAAAATATGAAAATTAAATTTTAAATTCATGAAGAACTCACAACACCTTTAAGCATATTGTATACTTTAAAATTATATTCTATAATTTATTAAAAAAAATCAACCCAACACGTGGGAAGGGACCATACTAGTTTAAAAAAATTTTAATGTATCATCCAAACAACTTTGCTTGTTTTATATAACAAAATGAATTATTAATGTCATCATTTTCGTATACTAAACGTTTTAAACATTAGATTAGAAAAATCAAATATGATTCAAGGAAGTATATTACAATATAAAATTCGAATAAATATTATTGATTTTTAAATTAGATTGATGATTGAATAGATAAAGTTATTAGTTCGAAAAATAATAAAAAAATATTCGATTTAATCAATTTAAAGTTATTTTTCGAACACATATAATTCAAACAACATTGATAAATATGATAATTGGTCTAGAGGAATATAATAAGTTATTATGATTAATGTTCAAAATTTGTGATTACTCTTCTAATAATATTGTTTTCAATATTGGGACTGGTGTTTGTCCTTTTAGAGTATAAATGTGATAATTTAATTTTTTTTTTAATGTTTTTATCATTGGGTTTTATTAAAGTCTAAGCATTACTAAGCATGGAGTAAGTAGGATAAAAGAGTTGACTTTAACAAAGCACGCAAATTAAAGTTATAATTGACTAAGATGACTTGTAATTTAAAAAGTAAAAAAGAAATTAATTATATGTTAATTTAATATCGAGAAAATAATATTAAATTTAGTCTTTAATGTTTATTTTTTTTGTTAATTTAGTTTCTTTTTTCCTTTAGCTAAATTTGGCCCTAAGTCAAATTATTTTTTAAATAAAAATACTTACTGAAACATTAAATTTTTAAATATGACAACCCATATGACAATTTACATTTACTTCTACTTTTTTTTTGAATTTTTATGAATTTTTTATATATTTTTTGAATTTTTAAAAGTTTTAATTTATTTATTGATGACGCATATAAAACAAATAATGTCATATCAACATAAAGTACATGTAAATTATCACGTGAGATGCCACACTATCATTATTAAAAAAATGATGTTTTAATTAGCATTTTTGTTAGAAAAAAATCCATTTCACTCTTTTTTTTAGGAGGTCGAGGGCTAATTTTAACTCAAAAAAAAAAGATCAAATAGATAGTAAATGTAAACATTGAAAGCTAAATTTAGGATTAAGCCCTTATATAAACTTTAAAGCTTTGTTTGGCATTGGTGGAAAGAAATTGGAAAGAGAAGGAATTGAAATAGTAGAAAAATAGAATGAAAAAAAGTATAATTTTTCTTTTCATAAGTGTACTTAGTAGAAAAGATAGAAAAACGGAAAGAAAAAAATCTTTCTATTCATTGTTTGATAGAGTTGAAAAATGATTAGAAAGAAAATGAACCTTTTAAAAATTACAAATTTTTTAATTAATATTATCAATTTTCTTAATTTTTTTCGTCCTTACTAAACACATTCAATTTTTTCCACTTTCTCCTCTTACTTTTCTATTCAACCAAACAAACCCTAAAACTCTGATAATATAAAACATTTGCATTACTTAATTATTTGGAGTAAAAATATTATAAAGTCAAAATTTCAATTTTTTAATATATGAAAAGAAAACATAAAATAAAATCTTGCAAACATCAAGGTATCAATTGTCAGATCCTGTTTTGTCTCCTAACATTCTGTATAAATAAAGATTTTGATAATAAAAACAGCATAAAGACTCAAATTTAATGGAGTTTGTTCTCTTACTATGCCTTCTTTCTTCACTGGTTTTTACACCAGCATATTCAAATGTAAGTCTCAAAACCTCTTTTTTTTTTCTTTCTTAATCATATATATAGGCATATATACATATGCATATAAAAAAAATTACACATAGCATATATAAACATAAAAACCTTTAGTGATGTTAAACCCTAAATTTTCTATAGTTTTGTATTTGAATCAAGTTTTTTTCTCAATAATTGCCAATTAGTGTTACACTCATTTGCTTCACATGCTTTTCAAAATATTGCATGTTAGATTGATTAGAGGGTTTTTGGCCCTTCAAAATTAGTGCTACTAAACTTTAGAAAATTTTACTAAAACCCTCTAAAATTTTCGAAAATTCTCAATTTTTAAATAAAATTTAATGAAATCCTTTTTTTAAAATTCTCATTAAACACCAAGTTTTTTTGGAAGTTTTAATCAAACCCCAAAACCCAAAACTTAATGCTACCTTTTGCCACTGATTGTGTTTTAGTTAAATCTGGAATCACTTGGTGTAGGACTGGTTAAGCCATGGTGGGAACCTACTGAACAGGAGATTTGCGGAGAAAGAAACCAAAATAAGCCCCGAAACAGTATCGAAGCTGAGATTGAAATGGAAATTCGAAGCAGGAAGGGACATAACAGCAACACCATCGGTTTTTAAAGGAAGAGTTTATTTCCCAAGTTGGGATGGTTATCTTTATGCTGTGAAACAATCCGATGGCTCTCTTATTTGGAAACAAAATTTACAACAGTTGACCGGCATTAATTCAACAAGAGTTATTTTCAATGTTAATGTCACAGCTTCAAGAACAACACCCACAATTGCTGATGATTTGTTGATCATTGGGATCAGTGGACCAGCTTTTGTTGTTGCAGTGAAGCAATCCAACGGGGAGCTTGTTTGGTCTACCCAGCTCGATGACCATCCAACTGCTGTTATCACCATGTCTGGAACTTATTATAATGGGTTAGTTATTTTAACTTTATTTTTTTAACTTCGTTTACGATTTATGTTTAGAGTTTTTAGTTGACATGTAGAGTCGGCATAGATTTTAACTCTATGTTGACATAATGATTTTTCTTTTATAATCTTCAGATGACATAATGTTGTGATTTTATAAATAAAAGAATTAGGCATATCAATCATTGTTGGCAATTAAAATAGAAACATGAAATCAGTTTTGTTTATTATTCTATTATTTGAACAACAAAATTCTGAGCTTTGCTTTCTTTATTGTTAGATAAACACTTGGCCTGCAACATATACACTCATCAACTTGGTCTTCAATTTGTTTCTGACATTTTAGGCTTAAGTGGATGTTATTTGTTGATAAATAATCGAAAAGTCAAATGTAAGGCTATCTTTTATTTTCTTTGGCTAACTGTTTTAGTCGGTTGTATTATTATATCTCAATTTTCCAATATTTTTATGGTAAATTATAGAAGAAGTAATACAATTATTAGTAATTCTTTTTTGTTGCTCGACTATGAAAATTTATAAAATTGTCATCCAATTATTTAATTTTATCGTTTGTTGTCACGGTTGACTAACAATGGGCTTTTAAAATTGACATAATAGTAATTTTAACCTTTAACAATTTAGTCTCTCATTTTTTGCAGTTTTGCTTTCTTTTCTTTCTTTTTTTTTGTGGCACCAGGGGTTAATTTTAAAAAAATGAGAAAAGATGAAAACTATTATCTTGGGTTTATGGCTGTTTTCATTTTTTTTTGTATATTTTCAATCAAATTTAGTTGATAAATTTGTTTGTTTAGCTTTTTCGGTAAAGGGTCACAAAAATATGCAAAAAAAAGATAAAATTACACAATGTGTAAATATTGAGGGTTAGATTTTTTAGAATCAAAACTAAATTGACACAATTTATAAATGTTGAATATTAAAGTTGTCATTATGCCAATTTTAAAAGTTATCACCATTAGCCGCGCAATGACCAAAAAAGATGAAATTGAATAGTTAGGTGACCAAAAAAAGAATTTACTAATAGTTGGGTAACTATTAATGTAGTTTACCTTATTTTTTAATCTTAATTTGCACTTAGGTCGCGCCTGTTTTGGTGAAAATAGTTTCTAGAAAATGAATTAATTTTATTGGAAAATCAATATTTTTTAGTATTTGAATAATTATATGTAAAATGTTTTTAGTTTTTTGGTAAATTTTCTTAAAATTGTCTTGTAAAAATTGTTCTTAGTGAATTAAACACAACATAAATATATCACTTACAAAATATTATAATAACATTTCCTTTTGACAATCAAAGTTTATTTTATAATAAGATTATATTTTATAACATTTACATATATGAGAGTGGATAGTGGATGGTGAAGCATTAAAATTAGAAGAAATAAATGAAGCTAAACATGGTTTAAATTAAAATAATTATATTTTATACTATAAAGAATCTATAAATTGTAATATATATTAGTATTAGAATATTAACATAATATTTTTTAATAATATATTAATAATATTATTTAAAATTATTATAGTTAATTTTATTATTAAAATAAAATTGTAATATTAAACAATTTATTAAAATAAAATAAAATATTAATTATATTAATACTTTAGTATATTATTAAATATAAATAATTAAATGCGTATATTTAATAATATTAAATATTATAATATTTGATATTAATATTTTAATATTTGTAGAAATTAAAATTAAAAATATAATTCTAAATCCTAAATATGGATAGTAAAACAGGAACATCACATGTAAATGCATTTATAGCTAAACAATAATGCATAATGTGGCGTTCATTTGATTTAAACTCAGGAACTTCTACGTGGGCACATCTTCACAAGAAGAAGAGGTAAGCATTGAGCAATGTTGCACCTTTCGAGGAAGCTTGGTCAAACTAAACGCAAAAACTGGAAAAATCTTGTGGCAAACCTTCATGTTACCCGACAATTTCGGCAATCGAGGCGAATATGCCGGCGCTGCCATCTGGGGCAGCAGCCCGCCGATCGACGTCACGAGGAACCTCGTCTACATTGCCAGTGGAAACCTCTATTCCGCGCCCCAAAACATAACTGATTGCCAAGAGAGACAAAACAACCAAACCCAAGTTGCTCCTACTCATTCCGATGAGTGTGTGGAGCCTGATAACCACTCAGATTCGTTCCTGGCCCTTGATTTGGACACTGGAAACATCAAGTGGTTCCATCAACTTGGGGGCTATGATGTTTGGTTTTTCGCATGTAATAATCTTTCAGTTCCTGATTGTCCTCCTGGACCAAACCCTGATGCTGATTTTGGTGAAGCACCCATGATGCTCACCATATACGTCAATGGAACTACAAAAGACATTGTTGCTGCAGTTCAAAAAAGTGGTTTTGTGTGGGCTTTGGATCGTGATGATGGCAATATTATATGGTCTACTGTAAGATATCTGACTCCTTATCACAACATTATATGGTCCATTGTTCTAGTCGTGAAAACAATGATTACATTAGGCTTTAAATGGTGATGTAGGAAGCTGGACCTGGTGGTCTCACAGGAGGCGGAACATGGGGGGCGGCCACAGATGAAAAGAAGGTCTACACCAACATAGCCAACTCCGACGGTAAAAACTTCACTTTGAAACCATCAACAAGGAACACGACTGGCGGTGGATGGGTGGCAATGGATGCCACTAATGGCCAAGTCCTTTGGTCAACAGCCGACCCTACTAATGGTATTGTAAGTGCACCGGTGACTGTAGCAAATGGAGTGGTATTTGGTGGTTCGACATACAAAGAAGGACCAGTGTATGCAATGGATGGTAAGAGTGGGGAAATTTTATGGACATATAACACAGGGGCCACTGTTTTTGGTGGTATGTCAGTTAGCGATGGGTGTATTTATGTAGGGCATGGATATAGAGTTAGTTTTGGTATCTTCAATCCAAACTACACTGCTGGAAATACACTCTTCGCTTTTTGCATATCTTGAGTGACGACACAAACGTTAAATTAATTATCTGTCATAAATAAAAGCTACTGTTTTATTGTCTGTAACTTGAATAGCTTCAATGGAGGAATGCTCTTGTATTAAATTCCTGCTGAGAATGACACTTGTGGTTGAATATTTTCACCACGTAGTTTGTTATATGGAAAACGATTTCCATTTGTTTTATTATTTATATCAGGATTTTTTCTGATATTTATTATGATTCAGCTTTTGTTGATTTATAAAATGTAGAAAGAAAAAATACCCTTATATATAGGTAAATTTATGGTGTTGACATGGCCTTAGACTCTCTAAAATAAAAAATTATTATTTAAATTCTTTAATTTTTTTAAAATTTTAAATTAAAAAAAATAAAATTACTCTTTAAACTCCTTAAAATTATAAAAATTTATAAAATTTAAAAAGATATAAATTATAAAAAGTCAAATTTTCTTTGAGCCCTCTAAAATTTTTTTGTTCCGGCTCTGTCCTTACCTTGTAATAATGTAAAAATTCACTTTTCTATTAAAAAATTATCAAATTAATCCAAAAAAATGCAAATTAACTCTTTCATTAAAATTTCACCTGAAAGAATTTTTTATTTAGAAAAAGTAAAATCCAACCTGGCATTTTTGGAGAATAATAAAAGTTAAAGAAAAAGAAATAAAAGACTCTAGACATCATATAACCGACCCATTCCATTTCATCCCATGCCTGACCCGACTCCACCCATCGCTAACCTAAACAGGCGGTTAGTAGGGAAGAAAAACAGGAGACGTTCTTCGACCAACCCTTGACCCAAAATCAAAGCCGCTATCTATCGCCGTCAAAGCTTTGACTAGCGATCGGAGCGAAGCCGCCGTCGCCCTTGGTCTATAGCCGACCTAAAACAAGGCTGAAACCCACCGTCGCTGGTATGGTAGCCCCTAAACCCACTGTTTTTTGCGAAGTTAGCGGTCAGAGCAAAACCATCGACACCCTTCGTCGGTAGTCAACCTGAAACAAGGCTGAAAGCCACCGTCGCACTTGGGTGTTCTTCTGACTTCTCTGCTGCAATGAAGTAAAACTTCTAGTGAAAATGGTTTTTACACTGGGAATAGATGCTCTTGATTAAAAAGGGATAAAAATGGGTATTTGAGTAGTGCAGTTTCTAAATCCATTTTGTCACCATAATAAAAAATAAATTAGAAAATCTAAATAATCAGCTAACAATAAGAAGAAATTTTTAGAAAAATTATGATGATTGATCAAATGCTTGGATCAATTGGGGTTTACAAATTTCTTTGGTTCCAAATGGCGAGAATGTTGGAATGGGAAAGTTTGTAATTTTTTAATGCCTTAATATAACTTTTGATACGATATTGTTTTTTTTTTTCTTAATTTGGAACTTACATCGTATTGTTTTTCTTAATACTTAAATATTTTTTTAATTTGGTACTTAAATTTGGTGTTTTCTTTTAATTTGACACTTTAGCTTTTTTTTATCCATTTTTGTACCAAAGCTTGTCAAATGTTGTTAAGGATGGCAATAGAACAGGTGAGGGTGGATGTTACTGAATCCATCACCACTCCATAATTGGCACGTTTTACTCCACCACCCATTCGCTCCATTATGGATATATGATCTTGAAATTTATTACCACTTCTATGGATGTTGGATGCATTCATCTGTGTCCACTTTAATTTAATTTTTGCTATTTTTAAAATTAAATAAATATTTCAACATTATTTATCAGAAAATATGATTTTTTTTATAATACGGTACTAGAATTTTACCCTTTTAATAGTTATATATATAAAATGATAAAATGATAATTTTATATAGTGGAGTAGGTTGGGGTAGGGTAAGCAATTATCATAACCGCTCCATACTCTTTGTCTAAAAGAAAAAATTCATCCCACTTTGATTCGCCTCGCCGCACATCCACTTTTCAAAAAAAAAAACAAATTTCATGTGGAGCGAATTTGTTCGAAATCCATGAGGTAGTTCAAGTTTTGCCATCCCTAGCTATTGCTCATTCTATGTCCTGTTATAACGAAACTTTTTTTCTACTTAGGCCATAGACTTGGCCTTGAATAGGTTAGGTTTTGTTTGTGGTGAGTACATTCCACTTGAATGTAACATATTTAACAAAACTAGAAGCTCGGTCAACAAGGGTGTTAAGAGTCCCAACTAGATTGCTTGAGGTGATTGGTCAAGTATAAAAGTCTTATTATTAAAATGCTAAGACTCCATATTAGATTTTTTTAAGAGAGTTTTGGAGTTGTTAAAAGATTGATTTATGAAGACTTTTATGTGATAAATACTTAAAATAATTAATGAGATAATTTCAACTTTTAAATAGGAGTTTAGAGCCTATCAAAACAAACACTATTGATTGACCACTAGAAGAGCTTATAAATAGGCTATTTTGTCTAGCCCAATAGGTGATCCGAACAATTGTTGAATAAAACCATTCACTGGACGAGATTCCGTAGACATAGGACCGTTGTGTATGAACTGCGTTAGCAAAGACAGGTTGTGTCGATTCTTTTTTACTTTTTTTTTCGCTGCATGTTTTTATTTTAATTATCGTTACAACAAACATTAAGCAAAGTTGATTTTATCATATGGACAAACTAATTATATTTTTTCAAGAATATATTAGTTTTAAAAGACTGTTTTTTGAAAGATACTAAACATAACTTAATGGTAAAAAGCCATAGTTAACATATTCTTTGGTTACCCAAGATGAAAGAGGACTAAATTGTACATAGTGAGAAATCATTAATATACTACTAAATAAACCACTGGGCTTCATAAATGAAGCCTAGAACAACAATCTTTTAGCATAAAATTTCATGTTTTTTCCTTTGTTGATTTTGATATTTTTTTCCTTTTCAGCTTTCAACTTAGCCTTTTCTTTAGCATCTTCAAGAGCTTGAATCAGGCTGTTTAAACAAGCATCTGGATCTTTCTTCTCACGTTTTGGCATCAAATTCTCTGCAACATCAGCTGGAGTCATCTCTGTTTCCTTCAACAAAATCCCAATCTTTTCAAACAAATCATGTGAATCAACATCCAAATAGTTCTTGGCTAATATCTTAAATGCTTCAAAGCTACAATATGAAAGCTCAATGTGCATATCCATCCGCCCTCGTCGGATTAAAGCCGGATCGAGTTTGTCTATATGGTTTGTAGTGAATACAAAGATCCTCCCAGTTCCACATGCTGACCAAGTCCCATCAATGAAATTCAATATCCCTGAAAGTGTTACTTTACTGGTTTTTTCATTTTCAGGTTCTGTCTCTTTTTCATTGGATTTTGGCCCGCCTTTCTTCCTTTCACCAGTTACATCTAAAGAACAATCAATGTCTTCAATCACAATTATTGACTTACTTGATGTTTCAGTCAACAGTTTTCTAAGTTCAGTGTTGTTTTTGACAGTAGTTAGCTCAAGATCATAGATATCATAGTTCAAAAAGTTAGCCATGGCAGCAATCATAGTGGACTTACCGGTTCCAGGTGGGCCATAAAGGAGATACCCTCTTTTCCATGGCTTCCCAAGCTTCATATAATACTCTTTTCCTTTACTAAAACTCACCAAATCATTGATGATTTCTTCTTTTTTGTTGGGATCCATTGCTATTGTTTGAAAAGTTGCAGGGCTCTCAAAGGCAATGTCACTCCACAAGTTCTTCTTGTAAGAACTCCAATTCTCACTAGGATTGTTTGTATAAAGCCTTCTCTGCTTATTCTTCGCTTGAATTGCTTTCCCTTGTTCAAGAACATGATCCAAATATGACCCAGTAATCAAATCACGGTGTTGTCTATGGAAGATGAGTTGAAAATACTTGTCCTCAGAAGAACTTGTTGGAGAAGGTTCCAAAACCCACCAAACTTGAACTGCATTAAATTCATCACACACTTTTCTGTCATCCCTTGTAAGAACAAGAGCTTTGCTGTTTTGTACAAGACTACCTTTGAGCAATGAAGCTTTAGTGGTTGATAAAGCTCCAACATATGTTTCAATGGCGTCAAAGGCTTGATTACTCCAATAACCAGAGTATTCAGGGAATGTGATGTGAATATAGGGTGAGAAAAGGTTAACCAATTTATCACATAATTTTTGGACCAAAGAGAATTGTTGAAGTGAGGCTAAAACAAATTGTTGTAAAGAAAGTCTAAGTTGGAGAGGAAAGAATTGTTGTAAAGTAGCTAAAGTAAACATCAAACCAGCAATGGTTGAACCAATTTGAGCCCATGATTCTCCAATCATCATGTTTGTTTATGTTACTACGAGGAGGGCCGGGGGGGGGTTGCTATACTCTTTTGGCTAAGTTGTTTCTATATAAGATCAAAAAGTACAACTGAAATTTGAGTTTACTTGGGTTAGAAGGTTCATCAACTTTTCCAAGTATTTTCCTTTTTATTTTTATTCTCAATCCAACTTTTTTGGCTTTTGAAAATTCAGTCCTAAGTTCTCATTACTTTGAACCTTCTGGCTCAGTGAAATGGATGTAAATATATAGTGGGTTTTTTCTTATTATATTCATGAACTTTTGTTCTAATAATTTATATTGTTGTTCATATTTGTTTTTGTATAATATATTTATATATAGGTGTATATGTTTGACCATATTTACCTGTATTCATTCAATAAGAAAAAGATGCCGACATGAGCTTTGCATGGGACAGAACCATTTAAAAGGGATGGCCTTTTTTTTCATGTAAATCAGATTAGTGAACTTATTGTGCTTAAATCATTTTTTAAACTACTTAAATTATGAAATTGTAAAAATTATTTATTTTTGTAAATGAATTCTAAAATAGATAATAATAAAAAGGTAACATATGTTAACTTTGTTGATGTGATACATCCACGTAGATACCATATTAGGAATTAATTAAAATTTTAAAATTAATTTTTTATAGTTTTAAATAATTTTTTAAATTTTTTTTAATTTAAAAAATTAATTAATTGTTGATATGATATACATGTGGGTTGTCATCTATATGCCATGATAATAAAATTAATAAACATTAATTGTTTTATTCATTTTAAATTTATTTGATAGACAACATAAATTTAAAAATTAAAAGAAACAAAAAATTAAAAAAATTATTATTTTTTCTCCAAACTGCTTCTAAAAACCATAAAAAATTAGTATTTTATTAGTCCTTGTTAAAAAATGTTTTTGTCCGTGAATTATGGCCACCCAATTCTTGAATCTCGTGATTAAGTATGAAGAGATTATTATCCCTTCTCTTATCTCTGTTCTAGGTTTATAGAAAATAAGCTGGGCCACCAGCATACTTCTATCTTTGAGTAGGGTTAGCATGCAGTACCTCAAATTTATTTTTACATAATCTCATTTAATAGGAATGATATAATAACCTTCTGTATTCACAATTATGTTTATAATATAATATTTGAATGAGATATTATAATGATTTTTTTTCTCGAATTTCTCTATTTCAATTCAATTGTTCTCTAAATATGTCTCATTGGATAGATTCATAAATAATCATTGGTAACATGCTAAGATAGCTAACATTGAACTAAAACCTGAAGAAACACTGCAAGATCATAAAATAGAGATCACTAGTTGATCTCATGAGTCTCACACAACTTAGAAGAAAAGATCAAATCTTTTGTTACCTATATTGGTCGTATAATGCAAATATGGTATGAAATATATGCTACCATATTACTCTCCCTTTTTCCTTGGAGTGTATATCTTTATCAAAATTTGAATACCATTCTGTTAGATATGCTTAGTATTTAACTTGAGTTCAGAACTCTACTTTATTAATGAATTCATCAATAAGACTTCTACTCATCATAAAAGATAGATAGATTGAATTGGGATCTTTTATTCACTTTTAGTTATAATTTTATCACTATATGACCTCATCTTGATCTTTTATCAAGGTAATTTTGTTTTAAGCTTGAGCTTTCATTACAACTCTCAGTATTTAAAACTTAAAACTAATTTTATCTCCATATAACACTAAGCCATAAAGTTGTTTGCATATGGCCAGCCCGTGTGGAAATGCCCAGGCCATGTGGATACTGAAAGTAGCTCTTTTTACTCGATTTTGTCTTGTTTTTCGTTCCTTTCGCTCCCCTATGCTCACCTAAGTATAGAAACATGAATTTAAAGGATTAGGAGCATCAAATTCACTAATTTACATAATAAATCATCCAAAAATACATCAAGAATGGGATTAAAAACATGTTACTTTTATGGCTTATCAAGATACTTTTAAAAACTTTAACAGTTTTGCAAATTGGTACATAGGCTAGCTAAATCAAGCTCCCCATGATTCAAAAACATAAAAATTACAAAAAAAGGACGAAATTGAACATACCTATTAATGACCAAAAGTTTGAAGCTAAAACAATGGCTTCCTTAGGTTATCTTTGGTGGTTTCGATTGAAGAAGAAAGAAAATAAAAGATGACAATACTTATTTGTCTTTTATACCTAGATTAGTTTATAATTAATCATAATTAACATTAAGCATAATTAACCAATTTGGTGGATTACAACTAGCCTCCACCACCGTTTGGCTATATATCAATGGCCCTATTTCTTAATTGGTCTTTCGGTTAATTAAAATTCATAGCAATTAACTTTTACAACTTTTACAATTTAATTTTTATACTATAATTAACTATAAATTTGAAAAAAATTAAGGAATCAAACTTTAATTAATCTTTATGTTAATCTCGTAAAAAATTAATGGACCAATTGATATTTCCAACACCACTGAAAAATAGGTTGTTGCATTGATTGTCATCTTTTTTTTTTCTTCTCCATTGAATGAAAACAAAAGAAAACCTAGAAGCCATTATTAAAGCTTCAAAGCTTTCAATCTCTAAATTCTAAGGTAATTCAAGTAATTTTCTTGTAATTTTTATGTTTTTGAGGTCATGAGAGCTTGATTTAGCTAGCCCATGTACCAATATTGCAAAAATATTAAAGTTTTTGAAAGTTTCCATTGATGATTTCTTGAAGAAATTGGTGTTAAATTGTTAGATTTTATGCTTACATGTGAAAAAGGACTAGGTTGTAATGTTTAAATGCTAGTTTTTTACATAAGGACTAAAATGTATAAATTGTAAAATTGATGTGGAATTTTTATAATAATAGATAATAAAGGGTCATATAAGGATGTGATTGAGATTAGTTTCGAAATTGAAGCTCAAATTTGCAAGTTATGGCTATTTCGATTTTAAGGACTAAATTGAGTAAAATGAAAAACTTTAAATGTATTCAAAAAATGAAATTAAACTAGTTCATGCATAGTATGGGATGATATAAAAGTGTCTGATAATGATAGATTGAACTGAATACTTGTATAAATCGAAAATTGAACCAAACTCAAGATAATCGGGGAAAAATGAAAATTATTGATTAGTCCTTGCAAATTTAACTTGTTGGTTGGTTTGACCAGGTAAGTTCATATGGTATGATTGTGTTTAAATTATGGTGTATTTAAATTATTAATATGTGTATGTTTGGTTGAAATTTGGATTGTTTGCGTTTTAGTACAAAAGGTAAGATTTGGACTAAATTGTAAAGGAATATATATACATGTGTGTTGAAAAATGCCTAGGTGAATTTAGTAAAGGTTTTGTGCACACTTGTATAGATTGATTATCGATGATTACCGAGATCCAAAATTTGTTGCGGACTTGATGATACATGTGACATAGGTTTAGCCTAGACTAGTAACCTGATGTTGTTTTAAAGGTTTAGCCTGGACTGGTAACCTGACACAAATATATATTTTCAAATCAGACGGGCAATTGATGTATCAAAGATACTTGTGACACAGGTTTAGTCTAGATGGGTAACTTGATATGTGTATAAATATTCAGCTCAGATAACTGGTGTAACAGGATACCTCTGTATGATATGAATTTGATGTTCAAATGATTAATGTTGAATTGGTTATGAATATGATATTGAAAAATTGATTTTAGTGAATTGAAATGATATATGTTTGAATTACCATTTGATGTGATTATATGTTAAACTCATATTATTGATATGTGTTGTCATGTTTAGGCAAATGTTACTGAGCTAAGTAGCTTATTGCAATTCGTTGTAATATGAAGTAAGTTTTTGTTTAATGCTTATGAACTTACTAACCAGCATTTATGCTTACTTTATTGTTTTCCATTTTCCTTGCAGATCACCTTGCGAAACAAGTCAAACTGGATAAACATTGAAGCTCACATTATCCTGTTTTTGAATCAACAGCTTTTTATCATTTTAAATTTAGATTTGTGGCATGTATATAAGTGATTTGTAAATGCTATCTTTGAAGGTTGAACATAGTAGAAACTTATCTAAAGCATGGTTTTGTCAATGTTAATGCCTAGTTGAATTGGCATGTTTTGGTATATGTGTTTGAGATATGTATGTGGAAGTTGGAAACAACATATTGAATGTGATTTGGTATTGACAAAGTTAGTACTTGTACAATTGATGTATGTCATAGTATTGGATTGATGTGTATAATGGTTGAATAGGTGAATTAGACTAAAAGAAAGTGAATGTGGTTGTTTGCACTTGTTTGGTTAGGTATTTGAAATGTTTTGGTGCAAGTAAGGTTATGCCAATTGTGCATAAAAGTGAAAAGTTGTGTAGAAACTTGAATAGGTACCAAAAGACTCAAATTTACCAAAAATAGAGGCCTAATCTTGATGACTATTTTCCTTGTCGAAATGTCGGCCAACAGTATGTAACGTCATGATGTCAAGTGGCCTGACGTTTGACGTCATTACATGACAAACTGTTTGGTAACATCTCGACGTGGAAGTGATGATGTCACGACATCGGCCTTGAAATTTTGAAACTCTGCAATTTGGTCTTATTTCGTGCTCGGGTCAACAAAAGAGCTTTTGTAAGCTCGATTAAGGCTCAAAATTGATTGTTTAATATAATGTAAATGTGTTTAAAACATAGTTGCTTATTTGAATGATTATTTTATGTAAATTTGACGGTGGGTGCTCCGACAACAAATGTAGCATTCTATAGCTCGGACCCAGTGGCCGGGTTGGGCGAGGAGTGCTATAGAATCCCAAATGATTTAAGAATTATTTAAGCTAGGCAACCTCTTGCACTGCAATAAAAATTCTCACAAACTCAACTTCCATTGTGGACAATACAATACAAATTTGACGGTGGGTGCTCCGACAACGAATGTAGCATCCTGTAGCTCAGACCCAGTGACCGGGTTGGGTGAGGAGTGCTACAGAATCCCAAATGATTCAAGAATTATTTAAGCTAGACAACCTCTTGCACTGCAAGAAAAGTTCTCACAAACTCAACTTCCATTGTGGACAATGCAATACAAGTTTGTTTCATACTGGCCTAAAAAATTGCACAATTGTTTAATAAGAAAACATATCCTGATTTTGATTTTCTTTCATCTAAATCTCCTTCCCAATCACCGTTGATGTATCTCGTCAGATTCATGTCACATCCTTAACAACACAACCAATAGTTATAGTACCTTTTAGAAAAAGGTAAAATCATGTGCAATGCATGTGAACTTATAAACTAATTTATATAAAGGAAAAAACGAAAAATAGTTTATAAAATTAATGCAAATAAATAATTTCTAATTAACCCTAAATTTTAAAAGTAATTTAACATAAATTATTATCTTTTTTATTTGTATTTATAAATAAAAAAAAGCAATGAATGAAAAGAAAAAAATAAAGTATAAAAAACCTAACATGTGTTGTAATTAAATATTGCTACACATGTTACTAATAGACTTATTCATGAGTCGAGCTATTTGTATAGGCACAAAAGCTCACTCAAAATTTGAGAGGGTTTGGACAAAAAAATTAGATTCGCTTAAAATATGACCTGAACTTGAACTTGAACATTCAAGACCTGAGCTTCACCCAGAAAGCTTTTAATATTTTATTTTTGTATATTATGTAACTTATGACACATAAAAATTAAATCTAAAGTAATATATAAGTAAACATTAAAAATTATTAAAATACTATATATAATATTTTAATAAATAAAAAATTAAATTAATAAAAATTAAATTTAAATAATATAAAAATACATTTCAAAATTTTAAAAATAATATGAATAGTTTAGGATAAGACGTAATAACCTTTGTCTAGCAAAACAGCGCCTCTTAAATACGGATTTGAAAATTTTACATAATATAATTGTTTCGATGTGGGACAGAGGTGTTACAAGATGATTCCATTGTCTTTCACCTGTTTGGCTGAAATTGGATCCCGTCTAACATTATCTTCAACAGTTTGTTCCTTTTCCTTTTCCTTTTCTTCTTTCTCTGCCTCTAAACGAGCATGATAATCCTCAGCTTTCTTTCTTGCTTCCCCTTTAGCAGCCTTAAGTGCTTCAATCAAATTCTTCAAACAAGTTTCACCTTCTTCATCATCATCAGATGTCAACATCAAGTTCTCAGCAACATCAGCAGGTGTCATATCTGTTTCTTCCAACAAATTGCCAATTTCTTCGCAAAGTGGATGAGAATCAATGTCCAAATAGTTCTTTGCTAACACCTTGAATGCTTCGAACCTACAATATGACATTTCAATGTGTTTATCCATTCTCCCTCTCCTGATTAAAGCTGGATCAAGCTTCTCAACATGGTTGGTGGTGAAAACAATGATTCTTTCACCCCCACAAGCTGACCAAATTCCATCAATGAAGTTCAACAGCCCTGATAATGTTACTTCACTCTCTTTTCTCTCCTCATTTTTCGACATTGCACCAGTTGGCTCGCCCCCTTCATTCTTATCATCTTTCTTCTTCTTCTTCTTTTCTTCCCTTTGGCCTGTAAGATCAAGAGAACAATCAATGTCCTCTATCACTATGATAGACTTGTTTGATGTCTCAATCAAAAGCCTTCTCAATTCCACATTGTTCTTAACTGTTGTAAGCTCAAGATCATACACATCATAGTTCAAAAAGTTAGCCATGGCAGCAACCATGGTGGATTTTCCAGTTCCTGGGGGACCATAAAGTAGATAACCACGTTTCCAAGCTTTCCCAATCTTAGCATAATACTCTTTCCCATTACTGAACGTCACTAGATCTTTCTTGATCTCCCTTATCTTCTTTTCATCCATTGCTAATGTATCAAATGTTGCAGGATGCTCAAAAGCCACATGTGTCCATGTAGTACTACTTCGGTTGCCTTGGCCTGCACCGTTCGAGTAGAGCTTCCGCTGCTGGTTATTTGCAGCGATAGCCTTCCCTTGTTTCAATACATGGCTAAGATAAGTTCCGGTGATGACTTCCCGGTGACGATTATGGAACTTGAGAGTGTAAAATCTCTTCTCATCGGCGGTCGGATAAAATGAAAACTGTTGTGTTTTGGTAGTAGTTCGATTAGCAGACCACCAAAGCTTGACTCCATTGAACTCATCAGTGATTTCTTCGTTATAATCCATGCTAAGAACTAAAGACTGACTATCTTTAACAACATCAGCCTTAAGTCGTTTAGCGTTTGCAGAAGATTTGTCACTGAGATAGTTCTGAATTGCTGAGAAGGCTTCACTTTTCTTAATCTTTTCGCCCGTGAATTCATCGAAGGTTATATGAATGTAAGGATACATGAAATTCGACAACTTTTTACCATATTGAAAGATATAGTCCTGAAGTTGTGGAGGGAAATACTGTCGGAACATGGCATACACGAACATAATGGCCACCATTGTTGAGCCTAGATTAGACCACAGTTCTCCCTTCAGCATCATCATTCAGGCTCAATTTCTCCCTTAATTTTTTCCCTCAGAATTACTGAAATTTTGTGATAGAATGTGTGAAGTTATAGAGAAGAGATGATTGGTTGTTGAAACTTCTGGGAAGCTTCTTCTTACCATGCGATGCATGAATAATAAATATGTTTGGCATGCACCATTAATATTAAAAATAAGGTTAAAATGTGCCCATAGGTCCAGTAATCTTCCCAAATTTAAAATTTAATTCACATATTTTTATTTATAAGAATTTAGTCTCTTTACTTTTCAGATTTCAAAACAGAGGATCAATTTATAACATTTTAAAAATTATTTTATTAAATTTAAGTTCATTGCAACATTCTTTTTTTAATTACGTTACTATAAAACTAAAATTTGAAAGTAAAAAACTTTTTACATATTTTATCCTAGAAATAGACATGAACCCAAAGTTGGACCAGTGACTTGGAAAAAAACAAAAACTGGTGGGGCAAGCACAGGATTGGTCCACAAGATGTAATGAGAATGCTGTTACAATCTTTGTTAATTGGGGTTAACTAAGATACAAATGAAATTCGAAATATAAGTAAGATATAACCTAAACTTTAAATCTTAATATCTATAAAAAGATAAATATATAATCTTTCACTATTTTAATTTTTATTTACATTTACATGTAAATTATTTAGAATATGAATATAATAAAATTTATTAATTAATTTGATGTTATAATTTTAAAAACATATATTTTGATAATTTAATTCTAAGCTTTTTTTTTGAAATAATAGTTTTTTATTACAAATATATTTTAAATTTCTTGTACTTAATTTATATAAAAAATTTCAATTGTAATTATAGAATTTACTATTATCATTATTTATTTTTATATTATATATAATTTATTATTATGTTATTCATAATATTTATACTTATGTATTATAAATTATTTATTACTATGTTTACCTCTGTATACTATTAATATATAATATTATTAAATTTATTAATATATTATCAATAATTTACAAAATATCTAACTATTTTTTAAATAAAATTTTAACATCTAAAACCATATAACTAGAATATTTATTATGAATTAACATATTTAAAAATTTTAATTTAAAAGTATGCAACTTGATAAGTGAATGCAAAATTACACTTTGATATTATATGAATTATGATATGTAATCAATAAAATATAATTAATCTAAAAAATGATAAGATATAATAAAAATTACCCTAAACGCTAAAATTTGCTCCTAAAATACTACAAAACAAAATTAAAATAATTCTAAATACGAGTTCTACTGAGCTTCTACCAAATTTCAATGCCATAGAAAAGTCCCTGTACTTTGGATTTGTTCCAACATGGTACTTATACTTTTAAAATATTCAATTTGATACTTGTCAATGTAAAATCTGGCGTCGTTAGGGCCAAATACCAAAATATGTAACAAAAACAAAAATACAAGTACCTAACGACGCCAGATTTTACATTGACATGGCACATTGTCCAATCAAAAGTCACCATGTGGTTATTTATTGAACTTTAACTAGCTAGATAAGGGAGAAATTATTCCATGGACTTTTTCCATCACTTCATATATGGTCTTACCCAATTATTTTATGCCACATCAACAACTTTTTCTAACTCAAATTAAAAGGATTAAAACAATTTCCACATCATATTTAATATTGTTCAATTTCTTATTCTTTTCATTTGATGTGATTTTTTTCTTCCCTCTCTCAGTCTCATCACTGTTAGATGAAGAAGAATTAGGGTTTTGATGATTTTCTTGATTTTTTTTCTTTCTTCATCATCTCTTTACTATTAAAAAAAAAGCCTCAAGACAAGCCCATAAAATTAATAACTAATGCTTTCACTATTGAAAATAAGTAATTAATTTTCTTTTTCTCAAGACAGACCATTATTTTTAATATCAGAGCAGAATTTAGGGTATTAGAGCATGATGAAACTCTTTTTAATTTGAGTTGAAAAAGTTATTTATGTAGCATTAAATAATTGGGTAAGACCATATATAAGGTGGTGGAAATGATTGATGAAATAATTTCTCCTATATAAGAGTCTTAAGAATAGTTTTTTTTTCAAAAACAATAAAATTTTACAAATTCATTTTAAAATATAAAAGATTGTTTTCGTTAGTTTTTTTATTATTATAAATTCATCAAAATTATATTCTTTTCAAAATAAAAATTAATTTTAAAAATTTTAAAATTTTCTTTTCTCACCTAAAATTGAAGTTTCTTTTACTTCTCTTTACTTTTTCTTTGGTAATTTGTGTTATTTTCTTCTTCTTTCTCAAGAAAAAAACATTGAAGAACATTGAGAAAAAAAAATTCAAATCAATTGAGCCTTAAGAACATAAGCCAAATAACAAACTATTTGGAACTCTATTAATTTGCTAGTGTTTATCTTTATTTGTACTTAAGAGAAAAATGTAATTTTTTCTTAAACGTACAATGTTCATTAGAAGAAACTAATGTTTGATACACACGATAGCTAATACAAATTGGCAGTCAACAACTTAGCAAAACATTTCACACCAAATTAAGAATCCCATCACAATATAACACTTATCCAATCAATGATCACTAATGGAACTCATGAACATGTTGAACTAGGCATAACACGAGAAAAGAGAAAAAAAAATGAATAAACCTTTGAGATCTATTACAAAGTGCTTTGAATCCCATAAATCCAAGTTTTGAGAAACCCTAGTTTCTCCTTATTACAACCAAATGCCACACCTAGTTTAGGAGATTCGAGTCTATCTCTTAAAGATTCAAACAATAGGGATGTAGAGGAGGTTGAGTATAGTAAAATATTTTAGGCACGTGGTGATCCAATAGTGGATGGTGATGGATCGAGTTTTTTTGGTTTTGAAACTTCGCTTGGATTTTTGTGGAATTTTTTTTTTGTGGAGAAAATCCAAATCAAGAAAAAAAAAAGAAGAGGAAGGACAAACTTCATTTTAGAGTGGGAAGCAAGCCCAATGGACGGCATAGAGGCGACATAAATAGGAGTAGCAATAGTTGGGATTCATGGTGGAAGAAAGAAGAGAGGAAGAGAGAAAGAAAATGAAAATGAAAGAAAATAAATGTCTTTAAATGAGTCACTATCTATGACATCTTATACAATTTAAGAAGATCCAACTTGACTTTGTATACAATTTAGTCACCATCCATGACATATTGCTAATCTTAATCTTAATACAAAAATAATGTATGCATACATCATTTGTTCTTAAACATTTTCCGTCCATTAATGACTTGTTTTCCCTACTCCAAATAAACAAGTCAAGCAGATAAAGGCAAACAAACCAAGTAAAAACATATTCCAAGACAGAACTCCTTAGTTAAGGTAACTTGTACTATTATTTCATACACACACACACACAGACATAAATTAATTTCGAGTTCTACTACTTGGTAATGGCTACAAATGATATAGAAATTAAGCTACCCTAAACCTCATCTTCTTGACATTAATGGAATGACAACATAATTTCTTATGATGTTTTCATTTCTTCTTCTTGTTTATTAGATTGCTGTTTCTTCTCTTTCTCTTTTGGTTTGGCCTACATGCACCTCCATTTTTAGTAGCCTTGAGAGCTTCGATTAGTCGGTTTAAACGCAGTTCGACGTTCTCGCCTTCAAACTTGGGAATCAACCTCTGCAGGTGTCATATTGGTTTTACCCAACAGTTCACCAATTTGTTCAAAGAGTATATGAGAATTGATTTTTAAATAATTCTTTGCTAACACCTTGAATGCTTCAAAGCAACAAAATGGCATTTCTATGAGTAGGTCCATTCTTCCTCTCCTGATTAGAGCTGGATCAAGGTTTTCAATGTAATTTGTGGTGAAAATAATGATTCTTTCACCCCCACATGATGACCAAAGTCCATCAACACAATTCAAAACACCCGATAAAGTAACTTTACTATCTGTTGTCTCTTCCATTTCCTTTTTAACCTTCTTACTGATTGGATCCATGTCTGAATCTTCCTTGATCTTCCTCTTCTTGCTCTCTCTTTCACCCATAAGTTCGAGAGAGCAGTCAATATCCTCGATTACTAAGATCGATTTACCCGACGTATCGATCAAAAGCCTCCTCAACTCCGTGTTATCTTTGATTGCAGTAAGTTCTAGATCATAAACATCGTACTCCAAATGATTAGCCATAGCAGCAATCATGGTTGATTTACCAGTGCCTGGTGGACCATAAAGCAAATAACCTCGTTTCCAAGCTTTTCCAATGCTTTGATAATAATCCCTCCCCATTTTGAACTTATTGATATCATTGATGATTTCTTGTTTCTTGTTGGCATTCATTGCCAAAGTATCAAATGATGCAGGATGTTCAAAAGCAACATAGCTCCATTTTGGATTGAATCCATTCCAATCCTTGCTTGGATTGTTGGTGTAAAGCTTACGCAGCCGGTTGTTTTGCTTGATTGCTTTCCCTTCATTCATCACCCAAGCTAGATAAGACTCGGTAATGATTTGCTTGTGGCGATTGTGGAATGTCAACTTGTAATACCGTTTCTCATCGACGGCCGGAAACAACGAGAACTGCAACGATCTTGGGGTAGTCCTGTTTGAACTCCACCAAACTTTGATCCCATTGAACTCATCAGCAACTTCTTCATGGTAATCCATGCTAAGCACCAAAGACTGACCATCTTTGACAGCATCAGCCTTAAGCCTCTTAGCAGATACAACGGATTTGTCACTGAGATAGTTCTCAATGGCTGTGAAGGCTTCGCTACGCCGCATATACTCTCCGGTGAATTCATCGAAGGTGATTTGGGAATAAGGATAAGCAAAATTCACTAGTTTTCTGCCATATTTCTGGATATCATCTTGTAGGTGTTGAGGGAAGTGGTCACGGAACATGGCATAAATGAACACAAAAGTTGCCGTGGAATAAAAGAAAGTAAATGTTGCCATGGCTGAGCTAAGGTTAGATAAGAAATCATCCATCTTCTTTTCTCTAAATTTTCTAGTAATCAATTTGTTGTTATGACCTGCAAACTGAATTAACTGATATAATTTATAGATAGGAGAGAGACGAAACAGATAGGTACTGAAATTTCCTCGCTACTACAACTGTCTTTCTACCAAATTTCAATGTTATAGAAGACAAAAAATAGAATAAAATTCCAACTAATGCTCAAATTTCCTCCCAACATATATTTAAGTAAGAAATTTAGTATACCGATATTAAATACATACTCATATTTAATGTTCGAACCTAGTTTCATCAAATTGCAATCAGGGTGTTTTCTTTTATGTTTCACTCATACAACGACAATACAAGACATGAACAATATATGTTCTACCAATTATAATGTAAAATTTAATTAATATAATATACAACAGATAAAGAATCAGAGAAAAGCAGAATTAATCCGAAAAGTTTTTTTTGGCCCAAGTTTGAATTTCCTCCCATGTTTATTTGGGTTTTTTTTTTCTATTGAATGGTTTAAGCTTTTTTTTTAAAAAATTTAATTAATAAAGATGTTATTTTCAATTTTTTATTAACAAACATTTCTGTATTTATATAGAAAAATAATAAATATGTAATTATATGATGAAAATAATTTTTTTACATATATCATTATGTTAAATATATTTTATTTTTTAAAAACATCAATTAATTTTTTTGATATATTTTTTTGATATATAATTTTTATATGTCAAATGTGGACATGATAAATTCTAATATTATAAAAATAATTATTTCATATATCGTTGTTTTTCACTTACATTGTGAGTATGGTAAATCTAATATAAAAAATTAATTAATTATTTCAAATATAATTATTTTTAGTAAATATAATTTTTATATGTGAAATGTTTATTTTTTTATCCATATCATGGGTGTGACAAATTTTAATATTATATATTTTTGAATATTTATTTTAAATAATTATTTTTATAATATTAGAATTACCATGCCCACAATGTAGGTGAAACTATATTGATATTTAAAAAAATTATTTAATTTTATAATATTAGAATCTACCATGCTCACGATGTAGTGGAAAAAATAAATATTTCACATATAAAAAAATTACATTTACTAAAAATAATAATAATTCAAATTATTAATTGATTTTTTATATTATAATTTATTATACCTATGTGAAAAAATAAATATTATATATATAGAAAAATATATAAAAAATTAATTGATGTTTTGAAAAAATAAAATACATTTAATATAATGATATATTAAAAATTATTTTGATTATATATATATAATATTTTATCTATATAAATAAACAACTTATTAATTAAAAAAGTCAAAGGTTTGTGGAACGCCCAACAGTAATGAAGTTGTCATTTTCATAGCAGGAACAAATAAGTTTCAAATATAAACGTGACCGATGACGTTGATTCAGTTTACTAAAATTTGAAGTTTATTACTATTTTTTCCTTCAATTTTTAAAAATGGTTATTTAAATCAATACAAATTTCTGCATGGAAGACGTGAAGTTTGAGAAGTGATTTTTTTTTATAAAAATATATTTTTAATTTTGATATTGAGTAAATTAATTTTTTTATTAAAATATTTTAATTCTTATTAATTTTAAAAATGATAACAAATGATAATTAATTACGATGTTAATATATTTTTTTTGGTATAATACTAAATTTAACCCTTGTATTCTATATAAATGTTGATAGTTAAATTTGTTAAAGCAAGTGTAATACTTCAAAATATAGGAGATAAGATGAAACAAAAAAGTAAGAATTGAGGTTTAGTTTTTGATGGTTAAGTAGGTTGCACAATGCTTAAAGATCTTAGGTTGAAACCGTATCTCTCTCGTTCCTTTTCATTTTATTTTTAGCAAGCATGGTTGAAAACCACATTAAATAGAGTGAAAATGTGATAAGTTTGGGTTGTAGCCCAAATGGTAAGGCCTTAATGTTTCTTTCTTTATTTCTAAGGTTGAAGTCATGCTAAACATATCCTCATTTCCTTTCCCATTTTTTAATTTCGGCAAGAAGGGTTTATTCTCCTAGCAACCTCTCAAATTTTGGAAAACCTCTGTGTTTAATCCCTTCTCCAAGTCAAAATAAAACTCTAGTTTCTTTTCTAATTGAACTAGAAGTTTTGCTTTCTTTTTCCCCATTTCTTTCCCTTTTCTACTATATATTTTCCTTTGTAAATATTTTTCCTCTATTGCTAAAAATATTATTTTGATCCCAAACCTAAAATCGATCTCCGTTCAATCGTTCTTCTTATCAATTTAGCGTAACGCCGTCAAATTTCAACTCTATCGTTGCCAAGATTAGTAAGAAAATTCCAAATCCTGATGTTTAGACCTCAAATACCTATAGAATTCTTGTTCTCGTTAATTTCAAGACCAATTCAATGATCTTTTGCGAATCTTACCTATATTTCTCGAAATCTTAACTTTCTTTGAAAATCGTTATTAATCCTTGTGTATTTGTCAGTTGAAAGACTTGTTATAGGCATCTCAGATCAGATTTGGATGTGAGGATCATGATTTAAAACCTCGGTGACAGGTGTGTGTTCTTTTATGAGAAAATCAAGGCAAAAACGAACCTAGCCTAGACCCAAAATTTGCATTTAATGCCTTAACTGCTCTTATTACATTGCGTGATATGTGAACAAAATGTACTTTCTGATAAAGTGAAATTGTTAAATTGAAAGTGATAATATTGTTGCCACCGTGCGAAGAACATGATTAACATGTTAAGTGTTAGTGATGAATTGAGTACATGTTACATGTCTACTACTAGTGTTGATTTGTTATAATACAAAACATGAAATAGTGCATAGCATGGGGCGAGACATTGTACAGAGGAAGACTAGCAATTTATTAAATCTGCAAACAAGTGGTGGCTCGTCCACAAAATCCAGTGACAATTTGTTTAATCTGCAAATATGTTGTGCACTCATAACAAGTGGCAATAACTGCAAATATGTGGCTCGTCCACAAACCCAGTGGCAGTTTGTTTAATCTGCAATCATGTTGTGCACTCACAACAAGTGGCAATAATTGCAAATATTTTTATCTAAAATAACTGCAATAACTGCTGTTACAGGCCATTTTGCCCGGGCCCAAACCCACCTAAACCTAAACTCAAAACCAATTATAAACTAGACAAGCCTAGACCTGGCCCAATTAACCCAAACCCAATTACAACCAGCAGGCCCAACACCAATTTACCTAACCCTAGCCCATTTGCAAAAAAAGAAAAAAAGAGAAACAGCAGCAACCCTAGGTGCGCCGCACCTAGGGCTTTCGTCCACCTGCTCTGCCACTTGCGCCGCGCACGTCCCATCGCCCAACTGCTCACCTGCAAACAAGCAAAAAAGCAGCAACAACCGCAAAGAAAAGGAGAGAAATGACAGCATAATGGATTTAAAAAGAGAAAGTTGTAAATGGCTAAGGGGAGCCATTCAAAACCGAAACAAAAACGGGGGGGGGGTTCTTTTTTCTTTTTTTTCCTTCTTCGATTTTTGTAAAAAAGGGCAGTAGGGAATACACAGAGAAAAAACGATTTGAATCAATAGCAAGCAGGCCGATCTTAAGGTTCTCATCTCACCTTCTCTTTTCTTTCGAATACAATGGCTAATGAATAAATTAAGTATATAATGTATGTTTTAAAAAAAAAACCATAAAAATATAGATACGTATTTACGCAAAAAAAAAGGGGAAAATTACCTGCCTTTTGGACTTCCGGCCACCGTGTACGGTGGCCGGAGCAACGCCGGCACGACGGACGGCTCGACGGACGGCGACCGAAGCTCGCCGGACTCTGGACTACCCCAGAGGTCTCCCCTCCCTCTCTCTCCTCCTTTTTTTTCCCTCAGCAGCACAAATGATTTTTTTTCCACAAAAGGGGGTATTTATACCCCCCTGAAACGGCGCCGTTTCGGCAAAGGGGGTCCGCGCGTCGACCCGCGACCCGACCCGCTCCGACCCGGAGGATCCGCGTGTTTTTGCGGAGGGGCTAATTTCGCATTTAGCCCCTCCGCACTTTTAATTATTTTTAATTTAACCCTTGTCATTTTATAAATTTGCCCACTGATTTTTCGGGATTTCAATTTAGTCCCAAGAAAACGGCATCGTTTTACAGGCGAGGGAAAATTTCCCTTTTGGCCCCTAAAACTTTCGCGCGTTTTGCAAATCGATCCTTCTTCGTTTTATTTGCATTTTTTTGCCCTAAATTTAAAGTTTTTATTCAAATAGATCCTAGTTTTATTGCTAATTAATTATAATCTTTAATGTGACATGCTTGTATATTTATTCAAATTTGATAATTATTTTATTATTATTATTTTTACTAATTAATACTTATGCATATTTATTATATATATTATTATGTTCCTAATTCTTATATATATATATATATATCTATTTATGCATATTGTAAATATATTCATCATATATTTATTTTAACCTTAATATATTATGTACTTATTATATACCTGTCTAATATTCCTATATTACATATTTTATTTATTTTTATGAGCCTACATATTATATACTAATACATATACGTATACTTATTTACTTATTATTTATTCTCTATTGTATATATATATTTATGCCTATGTGTACTTGCATTTATATGTACATTCTCACCCTAAAATATATTTCATACTCTAATACATTTCTCTTTTTATATACCCATATATATTTGTTTTATTTTATTATATTATACACGTATTTACATATATTTTACAAATATTTAAAACCTTCATACCATTACGTTTATATACTTGTATGCATTTTAACCTCCGCGTATCCTTTTATATTTCCCGTATGTATTTATTCGTAAATTCAAATAGTCACTATTATTATCGACTGTTTCACCTTTATTTGCCAATTTGTTATTCAACATTCGTAAACCCGATTTTCATATTAAGATATCGAGAAATCGTACCCTAACTTACGGGGTTTTGATTTCTTCGATAATTCTTAAATACGCGAACCCTTTTTCAACAAAGTTTTAAAAATAGTCTCGGGGATTAACAAAAGATCATGTTCTAACTTACGGGATGTGATCGTTCTCCTAAACCCGAGATAATCAAATACTTTTCAAATTGTGACGTCCGTTCACGTATTGAAAGCCCGAGATATTGCGTCCTAACTTACGGAGTGTAATTCTTTCTTTCGACGTAGAACGGATCCTTTGCCTTTTTGTGATTTAAATTATATTTTAATGTATTCGGTTTAGTAAAAGGGGTTGTGTTCTAACTCACGGGACGCGATCTTTTCCCTAATCCCGATAACATCAAATATCTTTGAAAATAGACCAGTTTTGGCATTCATTCATCGTAAAATTGAAATATTGTGTCCTAACTCACGGGATATGGTTTTCTTTCTCGATTTGCGTGAAATATGCCCCATTTTTCTTAAAATTTTGAACGCATAGCAAAAGGATCGTATCTTCAAAAGTTATCAATGTTCGACACTAAGACATCAGGTAATCGGCTAGGTACCAATTTTTGGGCGTTACGGGGGTGCTAATCCTTCCCCGTACGTAACCGACTCCCGAACCCGTTTTCTAAATTTCGCAGACCAAAATTGTTGTTTTAATAAAATCCACTCGTTTATTAAAAGCAACTACTTTTCAAGGTGATCCAATCACACCTTAATAAAAGATTGGTGGCGACTCCCGTTTTCATTTTCAAAATCCAAGTCGACCCCGTTTTCATCAAAAAAATGGTGCCAACAGCTTGGCGACTCCACTGGGGACGAAACACGAGAGTCAAGCCATGAGTTGATTACTTTTTGTCTTTTTGTCAAAAATCAAAAACTTAGTTTAAATATACGATCCTTTCATTGTATTTTTATCTTTATTATGATCTTCGTCATTATGATTCATAATTGCTGTGTTTAAGTTCAGATTTATTTTTGCACATTGCATTGCATGACCGTTGGTCACACCCTTTTTAAGTGGGAGTGAGAAGCTACGCCTTCGTGAGGTTTTCACCTCCGCATGGGATAGTGAATCGCTTTCGGGATACATCCGTACCTATGTCTTCGTGAGATTTTCATCTCCGCATGGCCATAGGGAAATGTATTCCCCTGAACTGAACTCAGTCCGTATGAGCCTATAATGGGTGAGGATCGAGGAATCTGCTGGTTCGGGTACCCTTACTTTAGAACCAACCCTCATATAGTAGACTTAGGAACTTAACCTAGGTAGAGCCACTCCAAACCCCTAGTATCTACCCGATTAGGTACTTTTTGTTTTCTTTGTTTGCTTCTGTTTTTTACTAACCGATCTTGTTTTGTTTTGATTATGATTGCATTGCATTTTAGGAAAGAGATATGGATTCCAATCCAATTACTAAATTAGAAAGCTTGTCATGGAATACGAATTCCTTGATAAAGTGGAAAACAATACGACTTCCCAAACATATTCTGAGAAACACAAGAATGGCGATGGAAGAGTTCGTGACCTTGCTTGGTGGCCTGGGGATTCGAGACGATTGTCCAAAAGCCTTCAACAAGCTGACGAGCCTTATGAAGATGGGCAGATGATGGATCGCAACCAGGATCAAGAAAATGAGCTAGCAATGGCATCTATTGGTGAGATTACCTCAAACATGCGGATGAAGAAAAAATCGATGTTGTTTCTTGGAATATGAGGGTGAGGTCGTACATGTATCCGTTTTATGTAAGGGAATTTGCTTTCTAGAAAAGTTTCCTAAATGTAATTGAATCAGAATCAACGTCTCTTTAGGCATTCATTTCATGCATTTGCATTACATCGCATCATATGCATTAGACTTTCACGAAGTGACCCTAATTATGTAAAATTATTTCAGCTAATCTGGAAAACCAATCAACCAAACATCCTTACGGTACTCGTCGCAAAGCCAAAGAAATGGATCAAAGATTAGAGAAACTGGAGCAAACGCAAAAAGAGATGCAAGACCAGTTACAGGTGCAAATGAAAGAACATATGGAAAAGATCCAGAAAGACATGGCACAAAAGATGAAGGAGTCTCAGGATGAACTAATGACTAAATTGACGCAATTAATAACCAAGGGAGTGGATAAAGGGAAAAATCCTGTGGTTTGCGATGAAGAAGGAAACAATGATGAGCCACTTTTTTCTCCAGGATACACGCCACCGCAAGCGCAAATTCAGATTGAACCACATCCACGAAGATCTTCTGTTTCGATTAGACCTCAGCACTTTCAAGGTGACGCTTCAATACCGAAGAACCTTCAGGTCAGATCTGGTTCTAATCCTGACGATAATTTGGTTGTCCCGGACTTCGATGAAGTAGCGGATAAAGACAAGATGAAGGAGGAGTTACCGAAGCAGTTTGAGGAGAAATGGAAATGGATTGAAGAGAAGTTTAGGGCGATAGAAAGTATCGACAGCTATCTTGGAATAGATGCGAAAGATCTGAGTTTAGTTCCGGATTTGGTACTTCCTTACAAATTTAAGATGCCGGAATTTGAGAAATATAATGGGACCAGCTGCCCAGAAGCTCATATTACTATGTTCTGTAGGCGTATGGCTGGATACGTCAACAACGACCAACTGCTCATACACTGCTTTCAAGATAGCCTCACAGGGGCAGCGTCTAAGTGGTACAATCAATTGACGCGTATCCAGATTAGTTCTTGGAGGGATTTAGCACAAGCCTTTATGAAACAATACAGTCATGTAGCTGATATGGTCCTTGACAGAATTACCCTTCAAAATATGGAGAAAAAGCCTAATGAAAGTTTTAGGCAATACGCACAAAGGTGGAGGGAGGTCGCTATTCAAGTTCAGCCGCCACTCCTAGAGAAAGAAATGACGATGCTCTTCATCCACACATTGAAGGCCCCGTTCATCACTCACATGTTGGGAAGTGCTTCGATGAGTTTTTTAGACATAGTCATGAGCGGTGAAATGATTGAAAGTGCCGTGAGAAGTGGAAAGATTGATGCTGGGGAGAATAATAGAAGGTCAGACTTAAAGAAGAAGGAAAATGATGTGAGCAATGTGAACACCTACAACAAATCGATTACACAGCCAAGAAAGGTGATTACTAGTCAGCAAGGTTCATCTAGACAAGAATCGTATGTGAAGCAAGGCACTGAGAACCTTCAATTCACGCCAATTCCGATGGCATATAAGGAGTTGTATCAAAGCTTATTCAACGCACGTGTTGTCGCCCCTCTCTACACGAAACCTCCACAGCCACCGTACCCCAAATGGCACGATGCGAATGCACATTGCGAATATCATGCGGGAAATACGGGGCATTCCATAGAGAACTGCATAGCCTTCAAGAAACTGGTTGAAAAGCTCATCAACATGGGTGTCGTCAAGTTTGGTGACTCATCTAATGCAGAAAATTCGCCACCCAATCATGATTAACAATGGGGTGAACGCAATATATGAGAAAGTGTTGGGAAGTTTTCACATCAATACCATATATGAAGGCATAATTGAAAAGGGATCTTATTAGATGTTCGCCCTTATAAAACCTGGGAGTTTTCTAAAGAAACCTTTGTAGTATTTAGAGCTTACTCATAGTAATATTCAAAACACACTTGTTGCTTTCAGCCTAGAGCAACAAGAAGTCTTTTGTGAAAAAGGCTTATGTCTGAACGTCATTATTTTAATGGAATGCATCTTTGCGATCTTTTGAACTAATATTTTTTCATTGATCATTCTTTTATTCTTCCATCCAAATCATTCTTTCGTTCATTCATAATCATACTGTGCAGATACTTATTCTTAAATTCATACATTCTTTATATATTATTTTGTACCTACAATAGGTCCCTGGATATCAACGACATGAATGACACTGCTACAGACTTAGAACCTCCTTTTGAGCGAGATATGTGTTTTGAGGGATCTCACGACTTTGAAGATGACACAGATCGTAGCTTATCTCCAAACTTGTTGAGGATGGTAGAACAAAAGGATAAACAGATCCTACCTCTCAGTGAATCATTAGAAATTGTGAGCTTGATGAAGACTAGAATTGACCTGCCTACAGAGACGAAAAATTCAAAGATGTCTTTGTATGATCATACCAGGGTATGCCTCGATTCTTATAATAAAACTTGCACAACAGCACGATGTCAGAAATTTACAGTGCGAACGATGCAATTCTTTGCCGGGGCAATGCCTCTCTCGTTGAGTCAGCATAGCTTTACCCATTTGAAGTTGAAGTTTCCATCCCTTCAAGATGTTGTTGGATTTTATCCTGATTAAAGATAGAGATCCAAATTTTTCTGTCGTAGTTGCGTCCCAAAAGGGCTCTATGAAAGAAATCTGGTACCAAAGAAGGTTTCTCACATACAAGATAAAAGTGGAAGATCTTATGTGGAAGACTTTAGAATAACATTGATTCTGGTCGAAAAGCATGACCAGAACTTGCCTAATCTCATGAATTCAAAAAATCAAAAAATCAAAAAAAATCAAAGTCAAAATAGGAAAAAAGAAAAAAGGAGAGGCCAAGGCGAAAACCCGCAAAGGGCGCTTTGACCAAAGGTGGATCTGAGTTGAAAACCCGAAAAAGGACGACTCAAATTTTGAGCACAATGGGGCATGGACATCACCATTATCGAAGACTTCTAATGGGCATTGTTTCATTTTGAGAGGCTACTTCATGAGCTAAAGTCATCGTATACCGATACAGAATTTTAGAGAAGAGAGTATTGGAGAATGCATTAAGGTTAAACAATAGCACGATAGCTGAAGTCTCAAATTAGCTCAGAAGTGGACACCACGATTCGTCACTGAAGTTCCTAGAGTTGAACATCAAAAATTGAAGGAAAATGACTGAGACTTACGAGGATTGACGTGAGAAATTACCATTTACCCTCATTGTTTGTCGAACATCGGTACTGGGGCAACACTTCTCTTTTTGGTTTACAGGATTGAGGTAGTTCTACCTATTAGAATCCCCTCATTGCTTGTTGAAGGGATCCAATCGCAATGTGATCAGTTGGCCCTAGGAGAAGGGTTAAAGCTATTCATCAGGGTCAGATGTACCATAAATAAATAATATGAGCCCATAATAAACATGCTCGTCTCAGAGAATTCCACAAGAGGGCTGGATGTTGAAAAAGATTCTTCCTTAACGAAAGGATTCTAAAGGGAAATGAATGCCAAACTAGGAAAGTCCCTATGTTGTAAAGAAGACCATTTTTAGAAGAGTACTGATCCTGAGTGAGATTGCTAATCCTATAAACTCGGATCCAGTCTAGAAACACTTCGTTTAAAGAAGAAGGAAGGACCAAGGAAAACCTGCAAAAGGGCACTTTGATTCAAAAAAAAAAAAGAGGAAGAAGAAGAAGAAGATGAAAAAAATGAAAAATGAAAAAGTAAAAATGGAGAGGCTAAGGGGAAAACCCGCAAAGGGCACCTTAGGCCAAAGGGGATTTGAGTTGAAAACCCGAAAGGGGCGGCTCAAATACTGATCAAAATGGGGCATGAGGTGATATAAGCTGCTCAAGTTTTGTTCATATTGAGGCATGTGTTGATCTTACCATGCCTGAATCAACAGGAAAGGATATGCAACATCTTGGAACATTGACAGAGTATTGTAGATCTCCTAAACACATGTCCAACTCAAAAGGGTCTTCAGAAAGTTTGTATAGAGAAGTTCAAGCTGTGATATCTGGGGCACCCGATTCTCATGTTACTTGTTGTTCTTGGAATACTTTTTCTTTCTTTCCAAGATATACATTCCCAATTAATTCTTTTGTTGTCCTTCTTCACTATTTTCGATAATTTGTTCTTTCGAGCTATGCTCAGAACCAACTTTATTCTTATCCATTGTTATGACCCTTTTGCAAGCATTAGAATAATGATTAATGGACTAATAATACTTTCACAAAGGAAGTTTTGCATATTACTCTGAAAAGTTTCTAAATAATACAGGAACCTGAAACAGGACTATTGTTTAGAACATGCCAAATTTGAAGGTTGGAAATTTGAGAAGGAAGAGTCTAAGTTTGGACTTTCTCTTTGGATTTTGTTGACAAATGCATTGATTGAACAAAAGGACAAGATGTCGTGTCAATGAAAAAGCTTAAATAAACAAGCAAGCAATGATCACTAAGCAATAGGAAGAGGTTACCTCGGAGAAGAGAGCCTTCATTTGTGCATGAGTCTTTGAAACGACACCCTGGAAATGGTGTAAGGGGGACCAGAAAGATTAAGATCCTATATCCTTGAATTGTGATAAAAGAAGATTGAGGAAAAACCATATTTCTACCCTTGGATTGTAGAGGGAGAATGATGGTACAAATTTTGTGCCCTAATGGATTAAACTTTAAGGTTTACAGTGGGGGGCAACCAGATTAAGTGTTTCTTTGGATATACCAGATGAGCAAAAAGGGCGTTGTAGTACGTCAGTGATAAAACCTTAATAAGTTTTTACATGATGTTAACCTAAGCATTAAGGAATCATCTTCATGACATTTTGCATTCATTCAAATGTCATTCATACATATCTAGTTAGGAGCATTTGATTCATTCTGATTATGTCATCCTAATCACTAGGCACAATTAGGTTCATAAAATAGAACATACAGGTCATGTTCCCCGAGGGACAGATCAATGAAGTTAAAGATCTTGCCTTCCTGCATTGATAGTGAAGCAGGTCGAAGACATAAACCTTGCCTCTTTCGGTTGTGATAGAGCTGGTTGAAGACAAAAGATCTTGCCTTCCTACATTGACAGCGAAGCAGATCGAAGACACAAACCTTGCCTCTTTCGGTTGTGATAGAGCTGGTTGAAGACAAAAGATCTTGCCTTCCTACATTGACAGCGAAGCAGATCGAAGACCCAAACCTTGCCTCTCTCGGTTGTGATGGAGCTGGTTGAAGAAAAAAAGATCTTGCTTTCCTGCATTGACAGCGAAGCAGGTCGAAAAGACAAACCTTGCCTCTCTCGGTTGTGATAGAGCTGGTTGAAGACAAAAGATCTTGCCTTCCTACATTAACAGCGAAGCAGATCGAAGACACAAACCTTGCCTCTCTCGGTTGTGATGGAGCTGGTTGAAGAAAAAAAGATCTTGCTTTCCTGCATTAACAGCGAAGCAGATCGAAAACAAAGCCTTGCCTCTCTCGAGTGTAGAAGAGTTGGTTGAAGACAACTGATTTTATCTTCCTGCGTTGACAGTGAAGCAGGTCGAAGACAAACCTTACCTCTCTCGGTTGTAGTGGAGCTGGTTGAAGAATTGCAGATCTGATCTCCCTGATATTACAGAAGAGCAGATCAAAGATAGTAATCCTATCTCCCTGAGATTACAGTGGAGCGGATTAAAACAAAGGATCTTATCTCTCTGAAATTATAGTAGAGTAGATCGCATCAGGATTTACCTCCCTGTGGTTACAGTGGAGTACATTGAAGCCAGTAATTCTATCTCCCCGACATTGCGGAGTGGGTCGAAGCGCCAATACCTATACCTTTGAAGTTGCAGTAGAGCAGATCGCATCAAGTCTTATCTCCCTGACGTAGCAGTGGAGCAGACTAAAACCACAAATATCGTCCTCTTAAAGTTGTTGCGAAGAAGATTGAAGCTGCAAGTCAGAACACTCTGAAGTGCTGTGGAGTGGATCGAAGCAACAAGACATAGTGGACTGGAAGGAGGCTATTTGAAGAAAAGAAGCACTAGAAGAAGTCAAGATTCGGCAAGACCGGGCAAAATTGGCCTTTCTTGGTCTTTGCTCTGTTCTCGTTACACGACAACGAGCAAAGAGGGGCAGCTGTTACAGGCCATTTTGCCCGGGCCCAAACCCACCTAAACCTAAACTCAAAACCAATTATAAACTAGACAAGCCTAGACCTGGCCCAATTAACCCAAACCCAATTACAACCAGCAGGCCCAACACCAATTTACCTAACCCTAGCCCATTTGCAAAAAAAGAAAAAAAGAGAAACAGCAGCAACCCTAGGTGCGCCGCACCTAGGGCTTTCGTCCACCTGCTCTGCCACTTGCGCCGCGCACGTCCCATCGCCCAACTGCTCACCTGCAAACAAGCAAAAAAGTAGCAACAACAGCAAAGAAAAGGAGAGAAATGACAGCATAATGGATTTAAAAAGAGAAAGTTGTAAATGGCTAAGGGGAGCCATTCAAAACCGAAACAAAAACGGGGGGTTCTTTTTTCTTTTTTTTCCTTCTTCGATTTTTGTAAAAAAGGGCAGTAGGGAATACACAGAGAAAAAACGATTTGAATCAATAGCAAGCAGGCCGATCTTAAGGTTCTCATCTCACCTTCTCTTTCTTTCGAATACAATGGCTAATGAATAAATTAAGTATATAATGTATGTTTTAAAAAAAACCATAAAAATATAGATACGTATTTACGCAAAAAAAGGGGAAAATTACCTGCCTTTTGGACTTTCGGCCACCGTGTACGGTGGCCGGAGCAACGCCGGCACGACGGACGGCTCGACGGACGGCGACCGAAGCTCGCCGAACTCTGGACTACCCCAGAGGTCTCCCCTCCCTCTCTCTCCTCCTTTTTTTTCCCTCAGCAGCACAAATGATTTTTTTTCCACAAAAGGGGGTATTTATACCCCCTGAAACGGCGCCGTTTCGGCAAAGGGGGTCCGCGCGTCGACCCGCGACCCGACCCGCTCTGACCCGGAGGATCCGCGTGTTTTTGCGGAGGGGCTAATTTCGCATTTAGCCCCTCCGCACTTTTAATTATTTTTAATTTAACCCTTGTCATTTTATAAATTTGCCCACTGATTTTTCGGGATTTCAATTTAGTCCCAAGAAAACGGCATCGTTTTACAGGCGAGGGAAAATTTCCCTTTTGGCCCCTAAAACTTTCGCGCGTTTTGCAAATCGATCCTTCTTCGTTTTATTTGCATTTTTTTGCCCTAAATTTAAAGTTTTTATTCAAATAGATCCTAGTTTTATTGCTAATTAATTATAATCTTTAATGTGACATGCTTGTATATTTATTCAAATTTGATAATTATTTTATTATTATTATTTTTACTAATTAATACTTATGCATATTTATTATATATATTATTATGTTCCTAATTCTTATATATATATATATATATCTATTTATGCATATTGTAAATATATTCATCATATATTTATTTTAACCTTAATATATTATGTACTTATTATATACCTGTCTAATATTCCTATATTACATATTTTATTTATTTTTATGAGCCTACATATTATATACTAATACATATACGTATACTTATTTACTTATTATTTATTCTCTATTGTATATATATATTTATGCCTATGTGTACTTGCATTTATATGTACATTCTCACCCTAAAATATATTTCATACTCTAATACATTTCTCTTTTTATATACCCATATATATTTGTTTTATTTTATTATATTATACACGTATTTACATATATTTTACAAATATTTAAAACCTTCATACCATTACGTTTATATACTTGTATGCATTTTAACCTCCGCGTATCCTTTTATATTTCCCGTATGTATTTATTCGTAAATTCAAATAGTCACTATTATTATCGACTGTTTCACCTTTATTTGCCAATTTGTTATTCAACATTCGTAAACCCGATTTTCATATTAAGATATCGAGAAATCGTACCCTAACTTACGGGGTTTTGATTTCTTCGATAATTCTTAAATACGCGAACCCTTTTTCAACAAAGTTTTAAAAATAGTCTCGGGGATTAACAAAAGATCATGTTCTAACTTACGGGATGTGATCGTTCTCCTAAACCCGAGATAATCAAATACTTTTCAAATTGTGACGTCCGTTCACGTATTGAAAGCCCGAGATATTGCGTCCTAACTTACGGAGTGTAATTCTTTCTTTCGACGTAGAACGGATCCTTTGCCTTTTTGTGATTTAAATTATATTTTAATGTATTCGGTTTAGTAAAAGGGGTTGTGTTCTAACTCACGGGACGCGATCTTTTCCCTAATCCCGATAACATCAAATATCTTTGAAAATAGACCAGTTTTGGCATTCATTCATCGTAAAATTGAAATATTGTGTCCTAACTCACGGGATATGGTTTTCTTTCTCGATTTGCGTGAAATATGCCCCATTTTTCTTAAAATTTTGAACGCATAGCAAAAGGATCGTATCTTCAAAAGTTATCAATGTTCGACACTAAGACATCAGGTAATCGGCTAGGTACCAATTTTTGGGCGTTACGGGGGTGCTAATCCTTCCCCGTACGTAACCGACTCCCGAACCCGTTTTCTAAATTTCGCAGACCAAAATTGTTGTTTTAATAAAATCCACTCGTTTATTAAAAGCAACTACTTTTCAAGGTGATCCAATCACACCTTAATAAAAGATTGGTGGCGACTCCCGTTTTCATTTTCAAAATCCAAGTCGACCCCGTTTTCATCAAAAAAATGGTGCCAACAACTGCAACCATGTTCTGTTTACCCACATTTTTCTTTACAAAATGGTAGTTTATCTACAAATCAGTGGTGGCTTGTCTACAATCCAGACTGATATGATAGTGGAGTTGGATATGACTTTTCTGTTAATTTGAAAGACATAGATGTTAGTAAAAGTAAGAAAATATCACTTTTTCGCTCTAGGTCATAATTAAATTTTGTCTAATAAATACACTAGAAGTTAACTATGCTTTCAATGGTAATCACCTTTTACAAGAAAAAATATTAAATTATTCGTATTTTATCAACCCATGAGTCATTTTCTAAAAATAGACTAAGTCTTTCTAAAGATAAACAAATGTTTTAATTTGACTATTTAAAATCTCCGATTGCGCTAGGCCATCTTGGTGGCCGATATAATCTCCCGAATTCGGGCCTACTGTTTAGGCCGGGTTAGGGAGGTTACATCAAGATCAAATTAACTGAATATGTAAAATTTGATAACTAAATTTTCTTATTATACTAATAAAAAGCATATGCAATTAATGAAAAATATTGCCATTATAATTAAAATGATAGCGATTAAACTACTCTCATTATTTTTCAAAAAATTAATTTACTTAACACTGAAAAGACCAAAACAATTTTTTTTTTACTTTTCTTCCATAATTTATTACAGCATAATCTTTAACAAATGTTAATTTAACCAAAAATCAAAATCAAATTTAATTCTTCGAAAACAATCACAATTTAAAAAAAGGGGGGGGGATTGTTGAATTTTTGAGATCAAAGATCGGTTAAATGTCGATCATATATCCACATTTGAAGATATTTACTACATAAACCAGAAGTGGAAAAAAAGAGAGAGCTAATTTTGAAGAAATTTCTAGAGAAAATTTTAAAAAGATTGATAATAAGAGACTTAATACAAAGTAAAATAGAATAAATACAATCATAATGTTTTTGTTTTTTTCTCTCTCTCATCAAGTGATGGATGAGAAAATAAAAGGAAAATATAAAAAAATCAAAATTTGGGAAAAGAGAAAAACAAAAATTGATAATTTTGAAATTTAATCTTTATATTTAAAAAGTTAAAAATTTATCCTATATTTATCAATTTGACATATTAATTTGATTACCCTTATATGACATGATATATGATTAATAAAAAATAAATATGTTATGTTGATAAGTTTTGATGGAAACTAATAATGATGATAATTATTGAATTAAAACTTTTAAATTATTGGAGGATTGAATTTTTAAATTTTAAAAGTATAGAGATTAAATATCAAATTCTATAAAAGTATAAAGATTAATAGAGGAATGGACGGCTGCGAGGGAAATGTGTTTAATATTTGATGATATGAAATTAAGTGAAAAATATAGTTATAAGAAGTTTATCTAAAAATGAGGTTGTATTTGGAAAGTCATCTAGTAATTGAATTTGAGTGTAATTTCTTATAGTTAACATGGGGTATAAGTAATCATTGTAATGAGTAAATCTCATCGAACAGAGTGTAACTGAAGCACTCCAATTACACTCTCCAATTCTTAGAGGAGAATAAACATTAGGGTAACTGCTCGAATAATTTCACTTAAATCCAATTTCCTATAGTTTTCTATGCATACTAGTACATTATTTTAAGTTTAAGGTTAATTCTATTTTTAAATATAATTATATTTTTTTCTACTAATCTCATTTAAACAATTTAAAATTTTTATTGGCGAAAGGAATTTTTTTCTCACATTTTGAACTATTAAATAATTAAGCCCTCTACATCAACATTTTTCCATGTTAAACGCCACATCATCATTTATTTCCTAACTACCACGTCAGTTGTTGTGTCATCACTTAACCGCTCACCAGAGGGTTCAACATAAATATATATATTAGGAGCTCAATTGATTGTCAACTTTCAATTAATGGCTTAATTTATTGCAATTTTCAATTAGGGGCTTAATTGATTGTATTCTTAATATTTTAGTCCCCAGCAATGACGTCAAAAACTTGATGTGTTGTGAACTAACTAAAAATTTTACTAAGGCAAGTGCACCTATCAATTAATAGTATAGTTAGGTGAGCAAAGATATCGTTCCCACGAAGACTAAAAGTATTAGTAATTACTATCTTTCTATTATTTAACCGATAAATTCAAGTGATTGATTAAGAACTAAAGTTAACTAAATTAATTAACTAATGAACACGACAAAGAGCGAAACAAGAAAATAAACGATTAACAACCAAGAAGCAAAATAATATCTAGGAAAAAATTCACATATATTTCATCTGTCATTATCACTCTAAATTACGAAATTTCTTTACTTAGTAACTTGATCCGTGAAATTCCTAAATTATGCTAATATCTCTTTCGAGAGTAAGAGCAACTGATTCTAGGTTGATTAATTGAAATTTCTTTCAAATTAAAACCCTTATTATCACATTAACACGTACTATGGGTTCCTCTATTAGATTTGACCCTAATTCGGTGGATTTGTCGCCTTATTTCTAGGATTGCATGCAACTCCACTCCATTACGCAAGATTTACTCTTAAACAATGTATATTCCTCCTCTAATTTAAGCACATCAAACATAAATCTATAATCTAGAAATATCAAACTAAGAATTAAGCACACATAATTGAGAATAAGAAACTAAGAATTTATTGCGTAAAATAAAAATCAAACAACAGAATCCATCACAGGGTTCATCTCTCTAGGTATTTAGAAAATTAGTTCATGCTTGAAAATAAAAATATCTCAGATACAGTATAATCGAAAGAAACAAAGAAATTTATGATAATCTCCTTAGAAATCAATTGGAAATCTTCAATCTTGAAAAAAAATCTGTTTCAGAATCGTCTTCAATGGTGTTTTTTGAGTTGTTTTCTTCAATATTCTATGATTACTCCCTACTATATTCTTATTTTTCCACATAGATGTCTTAGAATGCCCGAAAAACCTAAAAAATGTGTTTTTCCATAGTTTTCGATTTTCGCTCATTTTTCGCTTCTTTTGCTCCCAAATGCTCTATTAAGCATAAAAATATGAGTTTAAAGGACTAGGAGCATAAAATTCACAATTAACATCGAATAATCACCCAAAAACGCATTAAGAATGATGTTAAAACATGTTACTTTTAGTACTTATCAACTTTAAAACACCAAAGATTAATTACTATTACTATAAAACAAGCTCTTTTTATTTATTTATAAGGTTTGTTTAATGAGGGGTCATTATATGATTAAGTGTAAATGTTTAGATTACTCGTTATCACTTGAGTGTATATTATTTAAAAATGCAAAATTAGGTTGAGTACTTGGTACACTGGAAGTGTACTTTTTAAACTCCACAAGTATAGTTATAAATTTGTCATTTGTCCCATTTTTAATTTTTAATTTTTTACTATAACTATATATACTTATTATCAACTAAACCCTATTTGTAGAAATTTAAAATTCTATTGGTAATGTACCAAATATTTTCTCAAAATGTTATGGTCTAAGTATAGTTCTACTCTAGCCGAGATAGTATTTATATAAAGTCCTCCCAATAATATTAACTCTAAAATTCGAACTTAATCTAAATATTTGAAGAAAAAACTAATTATTTATAAAAGAATTGTATTTCATTCATAAAATTTAACCGTAAAAGTTATAGAAATGTGCAAGAAGAACTTAAATTTTAATACTAAATAAAAAAATTAGGCTTAAAAAGATTGATTACCTTTGACTATATACTACAAAAAATTAGAGAACAATTGGAACTTTTTTTTCCAATTTCTTAGAAAAGTCTTGCTTGTAAAACATTCTAGAAAAACAAAGTGTAGTTTTTTAATCCAAAATTAATTCTCTACTTATTAATTTGTGTTTTAAAGGATAAATATAAAAAATTTCTTGAAAATGTCATTGTTGCTAAACAAACTAGCATTGCTTGTAATGGATAATGGGGCCATTGGACCACTACCATCCACTTTCATTTCATCAAAATATGATAGGAATCCAATGAATGGAAGTAAACAAATTATGGGCAGATCCAAATCTTAAGAACTTGATTGGTTTGTCTGCAAAATCAAATTTACTTTTCATATATATATATAATATTAATTTAAGGGAAAAATAGTTTTATGGTTCGAAAAATATTACATTTCTTCTATTACAAGAGTAAGATAAGATGATAAGGGTCTTTTCTATCTTAGTTAGTGACTGAAAGTTTGATCTTTATCCTGCGTATGAAGCAAATTTAAAACTCGTGTCTAGTGCCTACCCCTTAAATGGGCCTACAAAATGCGAAAAGTTATTCACTGGGCTCATTCTAGTGAATACCTAAGGAAACCCAAAAATATTACTCTTCTTCGAAAAATACATTAATTTTTTAGGGTTTAGTTATTAAATAAATTTTAAATAAAATAATACCTTTAATTTTTATTAATTATTTTTTAAATTTTTTTATCTTCAATCTTTATATTTAATAATTTTTAATTAAAAATAATAAAAATTTAATTAGTTATATAAATATTATTATATTAAAATTATAAATTACATTATATTTTAATATAATCTTATGTTAAACATAATACATTTTTTAATTAATGTATGTAAAGTTTTTTTTTAAAAGTTATAAGTACAATCACAATTACGATGTCAAAGAAGACATTCGAATAACTATAACCAAATGAATCATTATAAATCACAATTAAACTAATAACCAAAAAATATTCAAACCTAGACCAAAGTAAATCCATATATGACCTACATATGATAGCATATAAACTATGATAAATACGAATTAAGAACCCACACATAAAATACAAAACGTGAGACTCAAACCTAAGATTTTACGGTACTTAAGGCCTTAACCTTATCGTTAACCTAAGACCACATTGGTTGTAAGTTTACTTTCTAAAGATTATTATCAATGATATTTTTGTTTCCTTTTAAAATTTTCTTAATAAATAGATGTCAATGATTCAAACTTGATAGAGTAAGTGGGTATTTTTATAAGGATAATGAAACCTTCAACCTATGTTTGGTTAGGTTAAAACAAGGGAAAGCAACATTCTTTCCCTTTATTTGGATAACTTTTTTTATTTAGAAAAGAGAAAGCAATAGGAGTTAACTATTCCATCCCTTAAATTATTTAAGTTTTTATTTACTCCAATTTGAACAAAGGACTATTTCTATTATATTAATATATTGCATAAATTATTTTATAAAAAAGAAAATTATTATAATTAATAATTTCTTTTACTTTTCAAAGTTTAACTAAACACAGGTTAAGATTTTTTCATTACTTTCCTTACTTTTTTTTTTCCCTTTTTTTTCCCTTTTATAATTATTTACCTAAACATATGTTAAACTAGAATTATATTATTATTTGATACAGTGTTGTTGGATCATTATTATTTTAAATAAATATTTTAATTATTTTAATAGACCTTAATTTTATATTAAATTGAATAGTTTTATATATGTTTTAGGTAATTACTATTAAATAGCTATTTTAATTTGGGTATTTACAATATCGTTTAAGTGAGAATTTAAACAGGAGTGTTAGATACTACACTAATTCACTGAAACAGAAAATAAATTGAGATAGAACAAATTAAGAGAGATGAATTTATTGAGAAAATTGCTTAGTATTTTTTATTTGCTTGAATTAATACACTGTTGATGTTTACATACTTGTATGAGTAAATGCTCCTAACCAACTACATACCAAACTAATTAACTGAATGATAACAGACTAATAGTCTCAATCTCAATACTCTGTTATTCACCAAACTTCTCAATAGATAAGACCCGAAGTGAACTTCGAAATTGAGCAAAAGTAGAGACAGACAATGGTTTAGTGAGAATATCTACGACCTGGTCACAAGCTGGTACTTCACCAACAACAAGTGAGGCACTAGTCATCTTCTCGTGAACAAAAAATAAGTCAAGTTCAACATGTTTGAATTTGGAGTGTAAGACCGGATTAGTTGCAACAACAACTGTGCTGGAATTGTCACACCAAACAGTAGGAGAATTAGCATAACTAATATGTAATTTTGTGAGTAGAGAAAATAACTAAACAATATCACTGGTAGCTGTAGCTAAGCTCCGATATTCAGCCTCTGTCGTGGAACGAGAAACAACTTGTTGTTTCTTGGAGTACCATGAGACAGGTGTATGACCAAAATAGACACAATAGCTTGTCGTAGAACGGCGGTCATCAAAATCTAGACCCCAGTTGGCATCAGCATAACCAACTAAAGATAGTCTGTTGGATCGATGAAAAACCAACCCATGATTAATAGTGCCATGTAAATACCTCAAGATACATTTTAATGCTACCCGATGGGCTGTAGTAGGGGCATGCATGAACTGACACACGATTTATTGCATACACAATATCTGACAGAGTTAAGACCACATATTGAAGAGCACCAGCAATGTTTCTATATTCAGTAGGATCAGTAAGTTGATTACCCTCATCTTTAGACAAAGTAAATGAACTAACCATCGGTGTATGAACAGTACTCTTTGCATTAGCCAAAGAACACCTGTCAAGGATATCCCGAATGTACTTGCATTGGTATAAGTGGAGACTCCCTGTAGATGACCGACTAACTTCAATACCTAAAAAATAATGAAGGTCGCCTATATCCTTTAGAGAAAATTCTTTATGCAGCTGCTGAACAAAACAGTTTATTTCGTTAGTCGAACTTCCAATAATAATAATATCATCCACAGACCTAAACATATACGATGGACTTAGTTGTAACTTTAACAAACAAGGAAGCATCAGATTTGATAAGACAAAACCAGTAGAGACAATGAACTGTTTCAACTTGTCAAACTAGGCACGGGGAGCTTGCTGTAATCCGTACAATGCCTTTGTCAAAAGATTTACCAAAGGCTCACCATTTGGTCCATATTGAACATAGCTTGGAGGTTGCTACATAAATACTTCATCAGTGAGATTTCCATTTAAAAAGACATTGTTGACATCAACTTGACGGAGTTGTCACCCATTTTTCACAGTAACAGATAATATGGTTCGGATAGTAGCAGGTTTGACCACTGAACTAAAAGTTTCCTTGGAATCATAGCCAGGTACCTATGAACATCCCTTTGCTACCAACCGTGCCTTTCGTCGATCAACCAACTCATTAGGATTCTTCTTGATTTTGAAAAGCCATTTGCACCCAATTGATTTTTGACCAAGAGGTAGAGGAACAAGTTCCCAGATAGAGTTAGCCATTAAAGTATCAAATTCAACTTGAACTGCTAATTTTCACTCCTTATGAGTAAAAGTTTCCTTATTAGAGCGTGGCTTAAAATCTACAAATTCTACTAACAAAGCCTTAGGTTTAAAAATTCCTACCTTAGACCGAGTAACTATAGTGTGAATATTTCCAAGAGGAAAAGATGAAACATCTAGAGACACACTAGTTTGACCAAACAGACTAGCTTCTGCAGACGAAATTGGAAGACAATGCTCCCAATGATCAGTTCTTATTTTAGCTGACGAACTAACTGAGACGGGCTGTCTTGGACTGCACATAGCTAGTGACCCAACCGATACAAAGTGTATAAGATTACAACTTGGACTAGAAGGTAGAGGTACAGCAGGTGGAAAGACAGTGGTACTACTGGGTTCTGTGATGGACTGGACAGAGGAGAGCTGAATGATGGGATCATATGCGAGAATACTGGAAGAAGACTGAACAGTGGCCAGAGAAGGCGAAGGAAACAAGAATTGACGTTCATCAATAACAACACGGTGAGAAACAATAATCTTACCATCTGGTGTGAGATAATAATAGCCCTTCTGTTGAGAGCTATACCCCAAAAACGTACATGGCTGTGAATGAAAATCCAGATTGTGTTGCACAAAAAGACGCAAATACGGAAAGCAACAACAACCAAAAACCCTTAAGTAATCATACATAGGTTCACCACCATGAAGGGTCTAATACGGAGACGACCTTTCAAGATAGGAGTGGGCAAACGATTGATAAGGTGAATAGCACTGCAAAACGCATATCCCCAGTAATCCATAAGTAAATTGGCCTGAGCCAAAAGTGTAAGATCGGTTTCCACAATGTGCCTGTGTTTACGCTCAGCAACCCCATTCTGTTCTGACGTATGATGGCAAGAAAGACTATGAAGAATCCCATGACTGATCAGAACCGATGTAAAAGCTTAAAACTCACCGCCCCAATCACTTTGAAATTTTTTAATATTCCTCCCAAACTGGGTGACGACCATATTCTAAAATTGAACAAAACACTCAACTACTTAATATTTACGTTTAATCAGATAAACCCAAGTAAACTGACTACACATATCTACAAACGAAACATGATACAGATTACCCCCACAGGCAACAAGAGCTGGTCCCTATAAATAAAAAACAACCAATTCAAACAATTCCATATATTCAATAGTAGAATGTGAAAAGGGCAATTTATGTGATTTCCCTTTCTAACAGGAAATACAAATATTATCAAGATATTTTTTTATTGGAAACAATTCGAAACTTATCAAGAATAAGTTTAACAATTATAGTAGAAGGGTGACCAAGTCTTTTATGCCACAACGTAAAAACATCATCATTTGAAGGGCAATCTTAGATCCTAGTGTTGTGAATAGAAGGAACTGTATCAGATAGAACAAATAGACAGGCCGAGAATTGATAGAGACGATCACAAACTTGGCCCTGCAGTAAAATTTTATGTGTTTGGATGTCCTTAATAACACAATAAGATAGATGAAATTCAAAAAATACATTATTGTCATTAGCAAACAAAGAGACAAACATAAGATTTTTTTAGATACTCAGCATACACAAGACATTAGAGAGATATAATAACTTCTTTTTTGTAGGCAGAATAACATTTCCAATAGACAAAATTTTAGTGAGAGCCCCATTCCCCGTTAAAAGAGAAGAATTACCTAAGTAAGGAGTAGACTTATTTAAACTAAAAGCATCTTGGCAAACATGATGAGTAGCTCCAGAATTTGGATACCATGACGAAGTCTCTACTGGCACAGGAACATATGAATCAGTATTATCAAAGTTGGACCCATACTGAGTGGCAGCCAAAAAATCAGACGCATGAAAAATCAAGGATTTGGGATAGCCCAACACACTGGGAAGAGCCGGAGTCAAACACATGTGCTCGTGGTTTAGTCCGTTACGGGACTTTGAAAACATTATTTTGCATAAAGCCTTCAAGGTCAACATAATTAGCATTAGGCCCAAGGGAATTTAATCCAAAATTTGGGCTAAGATTGGCTTGCCCACTATTCTGTCCACTAGAACCATTCAGCCCAAGGCACTGGCTTGCATCACTCGACCTGTGTACCATAACAGATGGCCCAACACAGTGCAGGCCTAAATCGCGCCCCAAATCACGCCCCAAGGCACGCCTCATATCACGCCCTATGTGCGGTTTATCATATGGACCATAAGGCATATGTGGTCCACTAGCAAGCCCAACCCCGTGACCAGCTTCATTAGGGTAAGTATATGCAAAGGGATTAACCCTAGCTTGCGGCAGATAATAGCCACTATTTTGGTAGTGTGGCCATCCTCCCTACGAAGTACTACCAAGAAAATACGCCGAAATAGTGTCTGCATACAACCCAGAACCACCGAAAGCAGCAGATCGGCCAGAGAAGTCACCACTGTGCAGCCCCTGTCCATCATGAGCAGAGGAAAATTGTGCCATGGTTGGAGCGTTCGGGCCTTTGTAGTCGCGATTGAAACGATAGAAGCAGCGCTGCGCCAAATGATCGAATCGACCACAGATCTGACACAGTGTTTGAGGATAAAAACCATGCCCATGCGAACCATTCATGGAACGCCCACCACTCACATCACATAGATCAGATTCGGCCACCGTGGGAACAAGAAGTGCCTCAACCATGTGGGCATACATCGGGATATCACCACATGCTACTCACGTCTGATGACTTTCAAACTCCATTAGAACGTCGACAAGTTTTTAAAAGGGAAGAGTCTCCAACGAGAACGAAGCCAATGTTAACACTGCGTCAAAATCTGACGAGAGATCAGTAAGGATAACCTCCATCTTTTTGGCTTCCAAAATCGCAGATCCAAAAGCTGCAAGTAACGCACGTATATTCTATATTTTGGCTATATATTCTTGTACAGTTAGGTCACCCTTCTTGATAAAGTGCAGATCATGTTTAATACAAGATATCTTAGCACTAGTGGAAGTAGTGAAAAGACGATTCTTAATGCTCTAGATTACGCATACAGATTTAGTAGTTGTAAAACATGAGAAAAAATGAGTGCTAATCATGGAAATAAGCCAAGAGGCTAGTAACTTATCTTGTTAAGTGAACAATGATGCATCTGGATTCAGAGAAAGAACACCATCTGGAGAGGCCACAAATCTAGGCGGAACAGGTAATGTGCCTTCCAAAAACCCTTGCAACTCATATCCTTTCATGATTAAACGAATATGTTGCTGCCATTAGAAAAAATTGCTTTCATCTAATTTTACTGTGTCATGACGAGGGAATGACTAAATTAACCAGGAGCTAGAAAACGAGAGATTGAATTTGATGGTAACTCTTCCCTTTTTATAACTCTTTATTTTCTTAAAAAATATACATGAAACTTGAGATAAGTTTAAAGAGGTCCCCAATGGACACATTATTTAAACTAATTTCATCTCTTTAGTGGTTGTGATTTATTGAAAATTCTCTAGACATACATATTCTACAATTATCAAGCTTTATGGCTGAAGGTTAGATCGTTATTTTTTTTAATGTTTCCGCGTATGTTTATGATATTGGACATATTTTTGAAACATTCCTATTTGATTTTCAATTATGATTGTAGACACTCAATTTTGCCCGGGCCCAGAAATAAGTCCAAAAACAAAAATAATAAACCCAAAAAAAAACGAAGTCCAAGTTCAGTCCTAAATTACAAATATAATTTGGCCCGATCGGAATGGTCCATTACTTGAAAAGATTTAAGGTCCATCTACAAGGTTGACTCATATGGAAATATAATCTTTAATGATATGCAAACTTAGATATGATATGCAATCTTAGATATGATATGCAATCTTAGAAGATATGATTTTGTAATCTTAAAGATTTAATTTGTAGATACCTTTTAATCTTAACCGTTGATGTAATTGATCTGTACCGTTGGATTTGAGGAGGTTCAACTATAAATAGAGGCCTCGCCCTTCATTGTAAAGACACTGGAGTTTTAGGAAACAATAAAAATTTTTGAGAGCTTTCACTCAAATTTCTCTCCCTCTTACGTTCTTATTTTCTACGGTTTGTTCTTATTTTATTCTTTGTTCATCTTCATTTTTCAACCCTTTTTATTTTGATTTAATCCATGTTTCCCTGATTTTTTATATATTTTAAAATTTTTAATAATTTTAGTATCATATCAAACTCTTTCATTTTTAGTATATTTTTTTAGTATTACTCTTAGTAAATTATTTTTTAAATTTTACTCAAATCATTATTTTAAAAAATATATATTTCATTTAATTGTCATATTTCATCCAAAAGTTTTTCTAAAATGAGGCAATATTTTTCGTATTTAGGAATTCGAGAAATAGTGCCCTAACATGCTGGGTTGCGATTTCCCGTTTGTCTAAATGCCTAAAGTATCATTCTAAATAGATTTTGTAAATCACGAGATGATTTCAGTTACGAGAGTTTAAGAATATCGTGTCCTATCATGATGGATGTGATGTTTATATTCTTTCGGAGCTAAGGAATCTTGATTTTTCAACTTAAATAATTTTGGTTTTAAAAAAAGGGATCTTATTTTTAAATCCTTTCAAATTTTTGACATTAAGACAGAAAAATATTCAATTTGGTACCAATTTTGGGCATTGCGAGGGTGTTAATCCTTCCTCGTACGTAACCGTCTCCCAAACCTGTTTTCTTAATTTTCGTAAACCAAAACATTTTATAAGGTGATCCAATCACACCTAAAAAGGTTGGTTGCGACTCCCGTTTTCGTTTTTCAAAAGTCGATCCCCATTTTTCAAACATCCCTTTAAAAAATGGTTTCGACAGCTTGGCGACTCCACTGGGACCAATAAGAGAGTCAAGCCATAAAATTGATTGATTTCTGTCCTTTTATCAAAATTTGAAAACTCGATTTGAAAACCATGATCTCTTTTTTTTCATGTGTTTGCTGCATATGTTATTTTTCCCGCACACATTTCATTTGCATGACCGTTGTGGTTGCACCCTTAAGTGGGAGTGAGAAGCTAAGCTTTCGTGAGGTTTTCACCTCCGCATGAGTTAGTGGATTACTTCCGGGATATATCTGTACCTATGTCTTCGTGAGATTTTCATCTCCGCATGGTCATAGGAAAATGTATCCTCCTAAACCGAACTTGGTCCATATGAGCCTATAATGGGTGAGGATCGAGGAATCTACTGGTTTAGGTACCCTTGCTTCAGAACTAAGCTACATATAGTGAACTTTAAGTGCTTGCTCTAGGTAGTATGGTAATGACCTTTATTACCTACCTTTATAAGTGCTTGTTTATTACATCTTTTTATATGATACTGACTTTTTTTTTATTTTGTCATCATCGCATATCATTCATCATTAAAAGGTGTCGATTCAAGGTTCGATTTCTGAGTTAGGAAGTTTTGTAATAAGGAACGAATATCTTAAAGTGGAGGACAACTCTTCCCTTTGTGCGTGGTTAAAGAAAACCCAGATAGAGAAATGAGATAGTGTCACCGAGGGATATACATCAGAGTTGTGGGACTTTACTCGTATCAGTTCGACACAGAATATTTTAGGGAGATAAAGGACATTTAGGCCCAATGGGATGACGAGGCTAGACAGCTTTTTTTTCAAACCTATGGAGATCTTTCTTATTTGCTAGACATTAAGGTAGATAAGCATCTATTTCGAGCTATGGTACAGCTCTGGAACCCTACTTATAGTTGCTTTACATTTGGAGAGGTAGATGTAGTGCCTACTTTGGAGGAGTATACAACCTTACTTCGCTGTCCAAGAATTCAAGGTAACAAAGCTTATATTAGGCATACTAGTCTCCCAATTTTCGTGAGGAAATTAGTGATGATCATAGGGATGAGTGAACAGTGGGATGTAGCTCGAGTGCAGCAAAAGGGCGATAGTAAGTGCATTCCGTGGGCCATTTTGCGGGATCTGATATTGACACACCCAGATGTGAAGAAGAAGGTCAACGTTTTGGCCTTAAGTATTTACGGCTTGGTGATTTTCCCGAAGGCGATAGGGCACATAGATGAGGCAGTTGCAGATTTGTTTGATCGTATTGGTAAACAGAACACACCGGTGCTAGCAATCCTAGCTGAGACATTTAGATCCTTGAAGTACATGTCGGAGAGCCGGTGAAGTAGATTCATTGGATGCGCACAGTTGTTGTTAGTATGGTTCCATAGTCACTTTTGGAAGCTTGAGAAGGTTCCTTGCTGAGTGTTCTTTGAGGGTTATTCCACCTTAAAGGAAGCAGCAACCATACCAAAGAGAGACGATATTACAGAAGAAAGGTGGATGGATATTCTTCAGAATCTTCAAGAGGAGGAGGTTTTGTGAAAAGCACATTGGATGACTCCTAATGAAGTCCTTTATCGCTGCGGCAGTTTTGATTGGGTACCTCTTCCTAGGATTTGGGGAGTCGTTGGCTATGCACCGTTACTCGTCCTAAGGCAATATAAAGTGGGGCAGTTCAGATAGAGGTCGAGGGTTAGCTTTGTTATTAGATAGGGTTAAGACTCTAGGCCTACGAGCGAAAGCGTATTTGTAATCTGTTTTATAAAAGACTTTTGTTCCTTAAATAACGTTTTCTAAAATGAAACTAAATCGAGATCGATACCTTTTTGCATTCATACATTTGCATTACATTACATCAAAGAAAAGAAGGTGTTGATTCGAAATTCGATTCCTAAATAAAATAGTTTGTCATAATGCGGTCGTCTGAATATAGTCCAAGTAAACATGACGAGAGAAAACTAGTAGTCCACGGATGAATACATGATGTAATTGCCAGATATTCAAGCCAACAAAGGTTATCCAAGAGCATGACGAGAGAAAGCCGGAAGTCCATGAAGGAATACATGACTTAATTTAATTGCCAACAAAGATTATCCAAGAGCCGGCACTTTTTGATGAGTATCATGGAGATAAGCGAGCAAGAGATTGAGGCTCAGATTAAGCAGCAAGGAGCTAGCAAAGGCATCTTTTGGAGAATTTACAGGATTCAACCATGAAAAAAGATCAGCGTTTACCTGGACTATGAAGGGCAAGATCGCATATGTAATCTATTTTCATGTAAAGAAATCTATTTTTAGAGAAGTTATTCTAATGGAATTGAATTTAATATTAACATCTCATTTTCTTTTGCATTCATGTATTTGCATTTCATCACATAACATGCATTTAAATCCATAAAAATACCCTAATTAGTTAAGGTTAAAAAGAGAAAGAAAGAGAGAAGAGGGTCACGGCTGAGCGAAAAGAAAACGCTCCCTTACATATCCTAGACTTTTGTATCAAGAGGGATAGCTTACCTGGAGATAGGGGTGCTTGGAAATGAAAATCATTCCATCAATGCCATACATGAAGAAGGGACTGATTAAGGAAACCTTGAGGGCATTCGCCCTTACGAACCGGGAAGCTCTCTGAACAATTGGACGCGGAGGAGCTTCCTATAGTCTTTAGGAATTTTTCAGAGTAATTTTCAAAACATTCTTGTTACTCTAGGGCCTAGGAGTAATAGGATTACATTTGTGGGATGGGCTTACGATCATCTATTATTTTTTTAATAAAACATAACTTTTATCAATTTGAACGAGTATTATTTTTTTATCAACCAATATTCCATTAAACTTTTGCAATTCTTATTCATAGCACATAAATAATCATTCTTAAATTCATTAATTCTTTGTATATTCTTTATACTTCATAGGTCCCTAGATATTAATGACATGAGTATTAATATTACAAATCCTGATTTCTCTCGCGAGCAAGACATGTGTTTAGAGGAATCTTAGGATTTTGAAGATGTCCAGGATTGTGATGTGTCTCCGGATCTGTTGAGGATGGTAAAATAGGAGAAGAAACAAATTATACCCCATGAGAAAGAGGCAATAGAGAATGTAGCCCTAGAGGAAGGGAAAGAGGTGAAAATCGGCACGCATATTGCTGAAGACACAAAGCAAGGACTGATTGAGTTGCTACGTGAGTTCAAGGATATCTTCGCGTGGTCCTATCAAGATATGCCAGGGTTAAATATCGATATTGTGGTGCATCATTTTCCAATAAGACAGGATTGTAAACCAGTTCAACAGAAGTTGCGAAGAATGAGACCCGATATCGTATTAAAAATAAAGGATAAAGTCAAGAAATAGTTCGATGCAGGATTCTTACAAGAGGTAAAGTATTCTGAACGGGTAGCTAACATTGTACCAGTTCCTAAGAAGGATAGGAAGGTACGAATGTGTGTTGATTACAGGGATCTGAACAAAGCTAGCCCAAAAGATAATTTCCCTTTGCCTCACATAGATACTTTGGTAGACAACACAGTGGGACATTCGTTGTTCTCCTTCATGGATGGTTTTTCAAGGTACAATCAGATAAAGATGCATCCTGAATACATAGACAAAACCACCTTCATAACCTTGTGGGGGACTTTCTGTTACAAGGTAATGCCCTTTGGGCTAAAGAATGCAGGGGTAACATACCAAAGGGCTATGGTGACCTTATTTCACGATATGATGCACAAGGAAATTGAGGTGTATGTTGATGATATGATTGCCAAATCTCGAACAGAATAGGAACATATTGAGGTTTTAAAGAAACTATTCTTGAGATTAAGGAAGTTTTAGTTAAAACTTAATCTAGCAAAATGCACTTTCGGAGCCAGGTCAGGGAAGTTACTAGGTTTTGTGGTTAGTGAAAAAGGAATAGAAGTTGATTCAGACAAAGTTAGAGCCATACAAGATTTTCCTTCATCGCATACTCAGAAAGAAGTTCGGGGTTTTCTTGGAAGGTTGAATCATATTGATCGGTTTATTTCACAATTAACTGAAAAATGTGACCCTATATTTCGCCTCCTTAGAAAACACAACCAAGGTACTTGGGATGAAGAATGCCAGAGTGCTTTTGATAAGATTAAGCAATACTTGTTAAATGCTCCTGTGTTATCTCCACCTAATCCAGGTAGACTATTAATTCTATACTTATCAGTGTTTAGCAATTCTATGAGATGTGTGCTTGGCCAACATGACGAGTCGGGAAGAAAGGAGAATGCGATATACTACCTCAGCAAGAAATTCACAGAGTGTGAGATGAGATATTCACCAATTGAGAAATTGTGCTGTGCTTTAATCTGGATGACTTGAAGTTTGAGGCAATATATGTTGTATCATCCTACTTGGCTTATTTCAAAATTTGATCCTCTAAAGTATATGATGGAGTCAACAGCTTTGAATGGAAGAATGGCGAGGTGGCAAATTCTGCTTTCAGAGTTTGACATAGTTTATGTGAGCCAGAAGGCTATAAAAGGAAGTGCGATAGCAGAATTTCTGGCTAGTAGAGCTCTAGAAGACTATGAGCCGTTGAATTTTGATTTCCCAAATGATGAGCTGATGTGTAGCAGCTATAGAGGATTATCCTTGGAAGTTGAGCTTTGATGGGGCATCCAATGCAATGAGAAATGGAATTGGGGCAGTCTTGGTATCCCCAAATGGTGATTATTATCCATTCACGTACAAGTTGGATTTTGATTGCACAAACAATATGGCCGAGTATGAAGCGTGCATCATGGGACTCCAAACAGCTATAGAGCAAAGAATAAGAACCTTGGAAGTTTATGGAGACTCCGCGTTGGTAATTTACCAGCTTAAAGCTGAATGAGAGACAAGGGATCCTAAATTGATCAATTATTGAAAGAAAGTTTCGGGGTTACTTGTGGAGTTCGATGACATCACTTTTAATTATATCCTACGAGACGAAAACCAGATGGCAGATGCTCTAGCAATCTTGGCTTCAATGATTAAAGTGAATAAAGAGGAGGAGATGAGACCCATTCAGATGAGTATCTTTGAGGCTCCAGCTCATTGTTGTAACATTGAGGAAGAAGAAAATGATGATAACCCTTGGTATCAGGATATATTGTGATATGTGAGAGATCGTAAATACCCAGAACAGGCAACTGAAAATGATAAACGAACTTTAAGGAGATTAGCCTGCAACTACGTTTTGGATGGGGACATCTTGTACAAAAGAAGAAAGGACCAAGTACTGTTGAGATGTGTTGACGCCGTGGAAGCTAAGTTAATCTTGGAAGAAGTTCACGAGGGTGTTTGTGGGACGCACGCTAATGGTTTCACGATGGCTAGACAAATCATGAGGTTTAGATATTATTGGTCTACTTTGGAAGGAGATTCTATCAACCATGCCAAAAAATGCCATAAATGTCAGATTTATAGAAACAAGATTCATGTACCACCTTCACATCTACACGTTATGACTTCTCCATGGCCTTTTTCTATGTGGGGCATGGATGCCATTGCACCAATATCACCAAAAGCTTCAAATGGGCATCGCTTTATTTTTATGGTCATTGATTACTTCACAAAGTGGGTAGAGGCTGCTTCTTATGCGAATGTTACTAAGTCGGCTGTAAGTCGATTCTTGAAGAAAGAGATTACTTTTCGGTATGAGATGCCTGAAAGGATCATATCAGACAATGCACTGAACTTGAATAACAAAACGATAGTAGAAGTTTGTAGTCAGTTCAGGATTAAGCATCATAACTCTTTACCGTATCGCCCAAAGATGAATGGGGCAGTGAAAGCTGCTAACAAAAACATCAAAAAGATAATGGGGAAAATGACTGAAACCTACAGAGACTGGCATGAGAAGTTACCATTTGCACTTTTAGCTTACCGAACGTCTGTCAGAACCTCTACCGGGGCAACTCCTTTCTCGTTGTTTTATGGGATGGAAGTAGTGTTACCCATTGAAATAGAAATACCGTCTCTTCGAGTCTTATCAAAGATAAAGTTGAATGAAGCTGAATGGATACAATCGCGATATGATCAATTGAACTTGATTGAGGAAAAGAGGCTAAAGGCCATTCGTCATGGTCAGATGTATCAGAAGCGAATGATGCGAGCTTACAACAAGAAAGTGCGACCAAGAGAATTCCACCAGGGGGATCTTGTGCTGAAAAAGATCCTCCCTATTCAGAAGGACTTTAGAGGAAAATAGATGCCAAATTGGGAAGGGTCGTATGTCGTGAAGAAGGCCTTCTCTAGGGGTGCATTGATCTTAACGGAAATGGATGGGAAGAGTTTGCCCAATCCAATGAATTCAGACTCAGTAAAAAACTACTTTGTCTAAAGGAAAGAAGAATTCAGGGTGAAAACCCGCAAAGGGCGCCTTGAGTTTTCGAAAAAAAAAATAGAGAGGCCAAGGTGAAAACCCGCAAAGGGCGCCTTGTGACCAAAGGGGTTTTGAGTTGAAAACCCGAAAGGGCAGCTCAAATTTTGAAGAGCACACGGTAATCTTGCTATATCTGATTCAACGAAGAATGAAGCGCGTTGCTTATTGGGGCATCATCAAAGTACTTTGAATCGTTTAAACACATGTTGAATTCAAGAAAGTCTTCATGGAGCTGGCATATAAATGCTCTAGCGGCAATATCCAGGGCATCTAACTTTTGTCCTGTTTGCTATCTTTAGATTCTTTTTCTTTTCAAAGATAGGCTTTCAGATTATTTTCCTTTGTATTTTTGACAAATTTATTCTAATCTAATTATTCTCAAGATTAAATTCATCTTCCATTATTCTTTGTTGCATTAAAATAATGATAGATGAACTAAATAATTTTCACAAATGAAGTTTTGCTCATTACTCTAGAAATTTCTAGATAATACAAGAAACTAAAACAGAACAATTGTTCGAAGAATTCACGTAAGTGAGGTTTGAAAGAACTCGAGAAAATTCTTTCTTTAGTCCAAAATGATGATTGGACAAATTAAACGATTCGATCCTAAGAGAGGATCATCTTACAGACATTTTTGGTGGGTCATAGCATTTGAAGAATGGTACAAACCCACAGGCTGAGTAGGAATGATACTTCGAGAGAAATAAGGATAAACTTTGACGAAACAATGAGTGGTGACGTCTGGAATAGGGGTTATATTCATAAACATTTTGCATTATAATAGGTTTAATTAGGAGCATTTGACTTACTTCGATCATAGCATCCTAATCATTAGGCATGAACTCATACACATTATACAGGTTATGTCCTTTAAGGGACAATAAAGATTGATGCGCCTTAACCCCCTAAGCAGTAGGGTAACAGGCTAAAGCATAACAGATTTGACCTTCAGGTGTTTACGCTGAAACGGATCCAAGATGATTTAACATCTCTGTATTTTCAGAGAACAAATCAAAGAAACAGATTTGGCATCTCCATATTCGACGGAGAGCAGATCGAAGACATAGCAGATCTAACCTTTGGATGTCTTCACATCGAAGTAAATCCAAGATGATTTGGCATCCTTGCGTTGACAAGGAGCAGATAGAAGACATAGCAGATTTGGTCTTCAGGTGTTTACGCTGAAGCGGATCCAAGATGATTTAACATCTCTGTATTGTCAGAGAACAAATCAAAGAAATAGATTTGGCATCTCCATATTCGACGGAGAGCAGATCGAAGACATAGCAGATCTAACCTTCGAATGTCTTCACATTGAAGTAGATCCAAGATGATTTGGCATCCTTGCGTTGACAAGGAGCAGATCGAAGACATAGCAGATTTGGCTTTCACGTGTTTACGCTGAAGCAGATCTAAGATGATTTGGAATCTCTGTATTGTCAGAGAACAAATCGAAGAAACAGATTTGGCATCTCCATATTCGACGGAGAGTAGATCGAAGACATAGCAGATCTAACCTTCAGATGTTTTCACATCGAAGTAGATCCAAGATGATTAGGCATCATTGCGTTGACAAGGAGCAGATCAAAGACATAGCAGATTTGGCTTTCACGTGTTTACGCTGAAGCAGATCTAAGATGATTTGGCATCTCTGTACTATCAGAGAACAAATCGAAGAAACAAATTTGGCATCTCCATATTCGACGGAGAGCAGATCGAAGACATAGCAGATCTGACCTTCATTGAAGTAGATCCAAGATGATTTGGCATATCTGTATTATACGGGGAGCAAATCGAAGACACAGCAGATCTGACCTTCATTGAAGCAGATCCAAGATGATTTGGCATTTCCATATTCGACTGAGAGCAGATTGAAGACATAGCAGATCTGACCTTCATTGAAGCAGATCCAAGATGATTTGGCATCTGTTTATTAGACGGGGAGCAGATCGAAGACACAGCAGATCTGACCTTTATTGAAGTAGATCCAAGATGATTTGGTATCTCTGTATTAGACGGGGAGCAGATCGAAGACATAACAATTGGACCTTTATTGAAGCAGATCCAAGATGATTTGGCATCTCTGTATTAGACGGGGAGCAGATCGAAGACATAGCAGATCTGACCTTCATGTGTTTACATCGAAGCAGATCCAAGATGATAGATTTGACATCTCTGTATTAGACAGGGAGTAAATCGGAGATAACAGATTTGGCATCTCTGTATTAGACAGGGAGCAGATTGAAAAAGCAGATTTGGCGTCTCTGTATTAGACGGGGAGCAGATCGAAGATAACAGATTTGGCATTTTTGTATTAGACGGGGAGCAGATCAAAGATAGTAGATATCGCCTTCTTGAGTTGCAGTGAAGCAAATTGAAGCCGTCAAGAGGCCATTTAAAGAAGATTAAGGATCAAGAACTCAAGACTCGGCGAGCCCGGGCAAAATTGGTCCTTTTATAGTCTTTGTTCTATTCCTGTTACACAACAATGAGCAAAAAGGGGCAGCTGTAGACACTTAATTTTTCCCGGGCCCAGAAATAAGTCCAAAAATAAAAATATAAACCCAAAAAAAAACAAAGTCCAAGTTCAGTCCAGAATTACAAATATAATTTGACCCAATCAAAATGGCCCATTATTTGAAAAGATTTAAGGTCCATCTACAAGCTTGACTCATATGGAAATATAATCTTCAATGATATGTAATCTTAGATATGATATAATATTAGATATGATTGCAGTCTTAGATATGATATGCAATCTTAGAAGATATGATTTTGTAATTTTAGAGATTTAATTTGTAGATACCTTTTAATCTTAACCGTTGATGTAATTGATATGTACCGTTGGATTTGAGGAGGTTCAACTATAAATAGAGGCCTCTCCCTTCATTGTAAAGATACTGGAGTTTTGGGAAACAATAAAATTTTTTTAGAGCTTTCACTCAAATTTCTTTCCCTCTTACGTTCTTATTTTCTACGATTTGTTCTTATTTTCTTCTTTGTTCATCTTCGTTTTTCAACCCTTTTTATTTTGATTTAATCCATGTTTCCCTGTTTTTTTATATTTTTTTATATTTTTTTAATAATTTTAGTATCATATCAAACTCTTTCATTTTTTAATATTTTTTTAGTATTACTCTTAGTAAATTATTTTTTAAATTTTACACAAATCATTATTTTAAAAAATATATATTTCATTTAATTGTCATATTTTATCCAAAAGTTTTTCTAAAATGAGGTAATATTTTTCGTATTTAGGAATTCGGGAAATAGTGCCCTAACATGCTAGGTTACGATTTCCCATTTGTCTAAATGCCTAAAGTATCCTTCTAAATAGATTTTGTAAATCACGAGATGATTTCAGTTACGAGAGTTTAAGAATATCGTGTCCTATCATGCTGGATGTGATGTTTGTATTCTTTCGGAGCTAAGGAATCTAGATTTTTCAACTTAAATAATTTCGGTTTTAAAAAAATGGATCCTATTTTTAAATCCTTTCAAAAATTTGACATTAAGACAGAAAACTATTCAATTTGGTACCAATTTTGGGTGTTGCGAGGCTGCTAATCCTTCCTCGTACGTAACCGACTCCCGAACCTGTTTTCTTAATTTTCGTAGACCAAAACGTTTTATAAGGTGATCCAATCACACCTAAAAAGGTTGGTGGCGACTCCCATTTTCGTTTTTCAAAAGTCAATCCCCCATTTTTTAAACATCCCTTTAAAAAATGGTTTCGACAATGATATATGTTTGTTATGTATTTGGATCCATCTAGTTGATTTTAGGATTTTACATGTGATATCTTGAGCGTGGTTAAAATCCTTGCCTAGCATGTTTGATTTTTTTAGTATAGTAGATTATGCAATTTTAGTATTAAATTGAAATATGCTTACAGTTCTTTGAAATTGATATGCATAATATTGATTTTGGGATTAATTTTTAGGTATAAATGTTAAACCTATAATTAACTTTGATATAATCTGCAATATCTTTACACATGAACTTTTATTTTGTGTAATTTTATTCATGAAATTACAATTGTGTATGCTTTAGTAATTTAAATTTTCCATAATATCTATATTATGAAAAGCATGTGGATTATGTAGCAATATTCTAATATCTTGTGATCACATAAAAGAAATGAGATCAAATTGTAATTAATCGTATTAATATAATCATTTTACCAATAGGGGAATGATTATAGTTTTTTGATTATGATGAAATTGGTGTTACTTTTGTTTCCTAATTGGTTTATGGGGATTATGAAAGTTGAGTAATATTTAGTTCATACAAGTAAATGGATAATATTATTTAATATCTTTTCCTATAAGGATATGTCATTATATGTCAATTCAATTATTTGTTATATGATACTATATTGGTAAACTCATAACATAATTTGATGAATTGTACTTCAAAATGTTTAGTAAGCATGTTTGGTTATTCTCATTTAGTTGTATAAACTATGTTGCTTACCGAGAATAAAGTTCTTGATTTGAGTGGTGAAAATTATAAGAAATGGAAATAGGTTATCCTTCTACATTTTGGGTTCATTAATCTTGACAATGCTCTCCAAAAAGAAAAGCCATTGGTATCTACTAAAAGGATTGCTTAAGTTAAGATTTCTTTAATTGAACGGTTGGAGTGACCTAACTAGTTAAAGCATGATGTTTATCAAATATCACATAATGGATAATATTTGTGGACCAATATCACATTGTATAAATGCCAAGTATCACATAATGGCTGTTGATGCTCAATTTAAAACATCAAATAAGGCTTAATTTAAGTAGCATCTTGATGAGTAGATTTGCATCTATGAAGCTTATCAGTAAAAGGGTTTGTGAGCACATTATGCAAATGCATGACATTGTTGCTAAGTTTAAGTCCTTAGAGATGGAAATTAATGATAATTTCCTAGTGCTTTAAATCATGAACACTCTTTCATCTTATTATAATCATTTTAAGATATCTACAACATATGTAAGGCTAATGGTCAATCAATGAACATCTGACTACATGTTTTTAAGAGGAGTGATTACTTTAAGAATATGTGAGGTTGCACATCTAGTGATACAAAATAATAAGGCCATTTCTAATAAAATCAAGATGTGAAAGGAGATGCCAAATTGCATAATGTTATTATCAAAGGAAATAAGGGCAAAGTCAAGAATTTTTTTTTTTGTAAAAAGAAGGGACACATAAAGAATGACTATTCTAAAACAAAGGCCTAATTGGAAAAAGAAAGGTAATCTCTTATCTTTGTGTGTTATGAATCTAATTTTATTGAAATTCCCCATGACCATTTGTAGATTGGTTATGGTTCTACAATCTATATTTCTAATACCATGCAAGATTTTTATATTTAAGGAAACCATTAAGAAATAAGTGCAACATTTATTCTTAAGAAATGAGTGTAACATTTATTCATGAAACAAGATGTTGTAACATTTAGAAGGGATTGGGACATATCGTTTGAAATTTTAGAATTCATACATATGGACATTTGTTACCCAAATATAGATTCCAATGGTTAAAAGTGTTCCATTACATTTTTTGATGACCATTCACAATATATGTATCTATACTTGCTTCATTATAAAAATGAACCATGAGATGCCTTATAAGATCATATAAAGTTGGTGAATATTATGGTGGGTAAAAACCGGTGTAAGACAAGTAATTGGACCATTTGATTCTTTTATTCAAGAGAAATGTACCATGGCTCAATACACATTACTTGAACACTATCTCAAAACTATGTTGTTGAACAAGGAAATAAAATGCTAATGGATATGGTTAAAGTATGCCTTGTAACCCTAAGATACCTCATTAACAACATATATCTTAAACTAAGTTGCAACTAAGATAATTCCCAAAATAGCATTTGGGATGGTGAACGGTTGGAAACTAAGTTTAAAATATTTACTTGTCTAGGTTGTCCAACTAAAGTTAGAGTTTATCATCCACAAAAAAAAATTAGATCCTAAAATCATAAATTTGTATTTCATTGTAACACCCCCTAACCCTATACCGTCACCAGAACAGGGTTACGAGACATTACTAGTCAGTACAGTCCAATTCCGGTCATTAATTAAAATAAATATTAACACACATCCTAGTTTTAAGATGTCGTCCCTTTAATGGGCCCTCGCGGTCCAATATGAACAGTAAATTCAATTCGGGACTAATTTAGAATCACTACGAATTCTTAGTAAATTTCAAAATTCATACTACATACCGTTGCCAACCATAATTTACTCATTTCATCAATACTTCTATAACCTAAATGACTCTCATAAAACGTCCTAGGTACATGCCATTATCAATACTCAACATACTTTACCTTAATGAATTCGGGATCGTCTTGGGATGCTGATTCAACGTACTATCTTTACTTAACCTGTGCACGGAAACAAATCGTACGCTGAGTATGGTATACTCAGTGGTATTTCTATAATGCGAACAATTAATAATATAACAAATACTTAAGATCATAATAATAATTACAATTATTCAATTATTTATTCATAGATAAATTTCAACTACTTACCATATAAATTTTATACAGTTCATATAATAAACACAATAACATAATTGTTCAATTCTTAAATAAATCCATTACTATCTACTCCGTTCTTTCATTTACTATTCGGTATAGCTTTCCTTAATTTACTCACAATTCAATATCATTAAACTATATTCAACTATATACTTATCAATCATATTCCATTTTAATTCATTTCAATAACAGTCAATTTCATTTATATCGTATCAACTTACTATCCCTGATAGCTTTCAGTATATACATACGATTCATATATCTCAAATCACATTTCAATCCATCAAGTGGCATCATATATCATCAATTCGAACTCCAATCATTTCATGAACCTTTGGTTCATATTTTCAATTTCATATCTAAATTTTCAATTCTCAATTCAATTTCTCGTTTCATTTCAATAGCTTGATCAATCAAATTTATTCGATTTATCTTTCATTTATTTACCCCTATTAACAAACCCGGACTTTGACGGATACACGGATTCCAACCCAAACACACCAGTACGGCACATTGTGCCTAAAACGGTACATAGTACCTGATCAGTATACGACACATAAAGTGCCTAAAACGACACACGAGGTGCCTGATACGACACACGAGGTGCCTGAAATACGACACATAAAGTGTCTGATCAATAAAGCCGGCAAATCCCGTACACTTCCAGATCCTATGGCATGCCAATTATATCCGACTCAGCCCGACTAGTTAATAGGGTATTTCATTCACTTTCTCAATTTAATAATTCTTTCATCAATATACCATTCTGATAATCACATATATTCACCCATTTTCACAATTCATACAATTTCATTCAATTCAACAATATATTTCAATTATTCACATTAATTCATAATTCAATACAATTCAATTCACTTTTCAATATCAAATATTCAAATATCACAATCTCATATATTCATATCAATTTCCTCATATTTCCAATCAATATATTTTTCAATATAACATTCATTCAATATTCAAATTTCTACATAAATCATGTATATTATATAATTCAATCAATATAAATTCAATCAAATAATTTCAATCAATATAAATTCAATAAATTCATCGCATACCAAAATCAATCCATTCCAATTGTAAAACATCATAATACTAACACTAACAATTGCAATATGTATATAAATATAACAAATAATAACTAAGTTTGGATTATAGAAATACAAACCGTATTTTCTCGAGCTAACTTCCTTTGTCTTTGCCATTTTTTTTCCTTGCTTAGCCGAGGTTTCCCAAGACAACATTAGCTACGGGAATTAAAACAATTCATATTCGTTAATTCACTACTAATTTATATCTAATTAATACAATTTTTATTCAATTTCTACTTTAATTTCAATTTAATCTTAACTAGATTCAATTACTTTTTCTATCTCAATTCATACTTCATTTCTATTCAAATTTTGTCCAAACTCATACTTAACTATTAAATTTCCAGCATATTTTCATAATTTCGAATTTATTTCCATTTAATCCCTAAAACTCAAAACTTATAGCTTAGTTTACGATTCAATCCTTTATTCAATTCCAATCAAAATTTCTATCAAATAAACCCCTAATTCCATCATTTTATTCAACATGAACCATACTTAGAAATCTAATGACTTTCAAAATTTCTACTTAAAACAAGTACGTATTTATCTCTAGGATTCCAAAAACTCAAAAATCATAAGAAAAGGGGCTAAATTGACTTACCAAATTAACTTGGAACCTTTAAAACCTTATTTTTCCTTTTTCTTTTCTTTCTTTCTTTCTCCACTGTTTCTTCTCTGTTTCGTTTCCTGCTATTCTGTTTCCTTCCTTCTTTTTATTATTTTGTTTCTTTCCTTTATTTCCTTTTTATTTACTTTACTTTTAATAATAATAATTTAATATATATTTTAACACATAAAAATCTCAGATTTTTATGTTTATGCCGCCTCACTTAGGACAAATGGCATAATTGCCATTTTGGTCCTCTTCATTTTCTTTTAATCTACAATTTAACTTTCATCCTTTATTCAATTTAGTCCTTTTTCTTAATTACTTTTAATTAAATTAAATTCACTTAATTAACCACTCATTTTACTTCGTAAATATTTTTAATAAATATTTACGAATCCATTTTTCAGAAACGGAGACCCGAAAATATACTTTTTCGGTAACGGTAAAATTCGGGTCATTACAATTGGATATGTGAAAAAAGTCTTAGGGATATAAGTTCTAGTGTCTTAAATATTCTAGTAGGATTGTTGAGGCAATAAATGCTAAATTTCTTGAGAATGGTGTGGTCGATGTAAGTGATTACACCCCATCAAGTAAAAAATTAGTTGTTCTTTGAAGCTGTATGATCATTAGGGAACCAATTGTAGACACACGTCCTGTTAAGACTATTTTAATGGATCATAATGACAACAACTAGTTAAACCTCTAAAAATGAAACAATTAGTTGTGTACCAATCTCTACAAAAGGTTGTTGATGTTGGTTTGAGAATATCTTTTAGAGTGAAACAATCGACAATTCCTACCAATTATATAGTATACTTACTTGAGTTTGACTACAATATAGGTGTAAATATGACCTACATGCCTTTTTGCAAGCTATGAAAAATAATAAAACTAAATTGTGGTATGATGCTATGAATGACAGGATGATATCTAAGTTGAATAATCAAGTTTGGGACCTTGTTAAATTGCTTTAAGAAACCTATTGGTTGTAATGGAATTTTAAGACTAAAAGAGATTCGTTAGGTAACATTAAAAAAGAAAAAAATAGAGTTATTGTTAATAGATTCACTTAGAAAGAAAGGATAGATTAGAAGGAAATATTTTTTTCATGTTTCTAGAAAGGACTCCTTTCATATTATCATGGAATTAGTTGCCTATTCCAACTTAGATTTACATCAAATAGGTGTGAAAATTGTTGGAACATTTTCAATATATATATATAGTGTTCCAATAGTTGCAAATGAAAAGTTATAAGTAACTAAAAGTTATGTTACTTAGTTATTAGCAAATAGTCATAATTATTCAAGTAGATACCTATTGAATAATTATGTTTATTGCTAAAAATATAACTATCCATTTGGGTAGTTATGTCCCTATGAAGAGACATGAGACATCCTATAAATAGGAGAAGAATTTCATTTGTTTTACACTCCAAAAAGCATAGAAATTGATATTCTTGTTGTGCTCCGGTCAATACTCAATGGACTGTTTCTGTCAATGCAAAACGTCGACGGTCATTGGGCTTCATTATATCCTCGAGGTTTATTTGTTGGTAACTCTTTTGCACACTACAATATAGTTGGGGGCGAACAAAACCTTAAAGAAAGTGGCATTGATATGCACCTTGAAGCCTTCATTAATTTTTCATAAGTTTATTTTTATCCCCACACACCAACAAAAATGACATTTCTCAATTGGGATTTGGAGAAAGATGTTTAGCAACTTAATGAGTTCATCTTAAGTACTGGTGAGTATTTAGTTTGAAAGCTTAAGAGGTTTATTTAAGAACTCAAGTAACTCTCTCGTTAATAGTATTTAAGCTTCTAGGATGCTATCTCTTTATTTCATTTTGTAGAGAATATCATGGATTGTTTTATATACCATAAGGTCAGTGGGAGCAAATTTATCTATCTGTGTTTTATTTAGATGATATTCTTCTTGCATCCAATGATTTGGGTTTGCTACATTAGATGAAATAATCATTCTCAAACTTCAGTATGAAGGATATGGATAAGACATCTTATGTCATTAGCATTAAAATCCACAAGGAAATATCTAAGATATGTTGAGATCATCGTTGGAAACCTATATCAATAAAATTATTGTAAGGTTTCGGATGAATGATTGTTCACTGAGTGTTGCACACATAGTTAAGGGTGATAAGTTTCTTCTAAACTAATGTACAAAATTCAAAATTGAAAAAGAAACTAAAGTATATATTCTTACATATGGTGATCCAATGTTCTAGAAGTTATTGGATATTCAAACTTAGATTTTGTTGGCATTTTTATTCTTAAAAATCAACATCCAGGTATATTTTATATTTTGCATTTGTTGAAGCAACCATATCTTGGAGAACTATCAGATAAATGTTGATGACCATTTCTACTATGTAAGTGGAGTTTGTATAATATTTTGAAGCTGCTTCATAAGGTATTTGGTTGAGAAGTTTCATTGCATTGTTAATTCTTTCTCTTGGCCCATACAAATATATCGTGACAATATGAAAAAACTTTATTCTTTGCTAAGAATACCAAAAATGAAAGTCGAAGTAAACACATTAGCATGGAGTATTTAGCAACCAATGAGCATATTAAGTTCATGAAAGTTCTCAATGAACACAAAAATAAGAAGTTGATAACAATAGATCTTCTGACAAAAGGCAGCCACTAAAGTTGTTCACGAATCATGTGATGGAAATGGGATTATACCAGAAATGTCACTATAAGGTATTATCTGTAACTTTGTTATTTAATTTGTTTTCTCATTTCGGTTGCATACATTTAGTTGAGAATTAAAGTTCTAAAATGATATTTGTAAGCAAAACTTGAGCAGTTTCAAAAGCAATGTTACATACCACAACGCCAACTACTTTAGGCACTGTGAAAGAACAAGGTAGAAAAACAATGAACACTCGATATGTTTACATAGTTCGGTTTTCCTATGTCTGCAAGGCCTTGTACAGAGAGATAACCCACAATCTTAGCAACACATACAATAAGTGATTACAACCTTTAACACTTACCAGATTAGACTCAACATTTTTGTACCCAAGATCTAGACAACTCTCCTCTAAGTTTCCCACTGAAAACTTAGAAATTTAACCAAGTAACACACTTGATTTTTCACTTAATGCACTTACAAGAAACATTGCTCAATGAATAAGATTAAGTGATTTCAGATCAAAACATCACCTATATAGGTCTATTCAACTTGTAAGAAATCGAAACTTGCTAACATACTAAATCAAATACAATCAATCTTCCCATGAAACCAATAAGATAATAAGCATAATGACTATATTCAATGAGCTAAGGATAAGTCTTGAATACCCATGATATACTTTCAAGTTTTACTTGATTCAATTCAATCAACCAAACTTGGGAAGTCGATTGCCGTTCCTTCCAAACCAATCTTAAATATATGTTGCTATAAACAATTTGGATATTAAAGATGCACTTATTGTTGTCCAAAATCATCTAGAATCAAAGACCAAAGGTTTTTGTTGTCAAAATTTATTAACTTAAACATGACAAGTTTTTTGAGCTAAACAGTGGCAAACACCAATAGGCACTGTTCAAAAACTGCCTCAACAGAGAAAAACAAACATTTGGAAAAGACATGGAACAAACATTTAAATAATTAACAATAAAACAACCTATCTTAGTTAACAAATAAAACAAGTGTTAAGTTTGAATAATTAACACTTAAATAATTAACAATAAAACAACCTATCTTAGTTCAAAAACTGCCTCAACACAGAAAAACAAACATTTAAATAATTAACACTTAAATAATTTTACCCAGGCATCTTTAAAAACCAAAAATCCGGTTGTCTCTAAGCACTTCCCCGATTGAAGCCCATCCTTCCATCAGCTGTACCAACTCATCAGTGTTAAGTTTCATCCAACTTGTAGGGGATGGCTCCCATTTCACCTGCGTGACAATCTTGATAATACTAGAAGTATAATTAGAGGTAGAACTTTGAATATTTTTTTGCCATAGATTTGGTTCATGGGTGCCTTAATATGTACCAACACACAACACCAAAGATAATTTCCCAGTCAGCAATACTGTATCAATTCTATGCCTTTTCCTAACTTGTTGTCTCTAAAAATATACGTGAAATCAATTCATCTTTAAGGTGGTGATGCTTTATTAAAAATTATATAAGCATATAAATGCGTTATGACTAGAAATTAGGTCCATTATTTATTTTTAACATTTCTGTATATAGTTACGACGTATTGGTGAAATATTTATCTGTCAACAAATTCTTAGTGCTTTCAAATCAACATTATTGTTTGTCAAACAAGTTATGATCATCAACCCAAACACTTTGAAATTCACAAGACAAATTTTCCCTTTTCTTCAAAAACAAAAAAGCACTCACTAGGGAGAAATAGTAACTATTAAGCAATTGTTTGGTAATTTCTCAAATGTAATCCAAGTCAATGGCGCTTTACAGGCACTTCCACTTAACAATTTACACCATTCCACTCATTTTTAAGCCCCAATTTGTTTGTTTCCAAGTCATTGCTGCATTTCAACACACAAAAAAGACCAAAATTGTTATCAAAGCCACAAAGAGAAGTCTGGGTGGTTTTTTTTTTTTTTTTTTTGCTTCCATTTTGTGGAATATATGAAGGGATCTTTGCTCAATAGTTTAAAGATCTTCGTCTTTGTTTTAGCCTGGATGTTTTTCCCAGGACTTGTACTATCAGCTATTTCCGAAGATGACATGAAGTGCCTTGAAGGTGTCAAGAACTCTCTAAAAGACCCAGATGGGAAATTAAGCTCTTGGACTTTCAACAATAATTCAATAGGTTTTATCTGCAAATTTGTTGGAGTTTCTTGCTGGAATGAACGAGAAAATCGCCTGTTAAGCCTTGGACTTCGTGATATGAAGCTTTCAGGACAGTTACCTCAATCTTTACAGTACTGTCGTAGTTTGCAAAGTTTAGACCTGTCAGCTAACAAGCTTTCTGGATCGATCCCTACACAGATATGTTCTTGGTTACCTTATTTAGTGACCCTTGATCTATCTAGCAATGATCTATCAGGTACCATCCCTCCTGAGTTATCATACTGTGCTTATTTGAATAATTTGAAACTATCAAATAATAGACTTTCAGGGTCAATTCCATATCAATTATCTGGTTTAGATAGGCTGAAAAAGTTTTCAGTAGCAGATAATGATCTTTCAGGTGCTATTCCTTCATCTTTTGAGAATTTTGGTAAGGCGGATTTTGTTGGGAACAATGGTCTTTGTGGAGGTCCTCTTAGAAAGTGTGGGGGTTTGAGTAAGAAGAATTTAGCGATTATAATTGCAGCTGGGGTTTTTGGTGCTGCTGGTTCAATGTTGTTGGGGTTTGGGGTTTGGTGGTGGCAGCATTTGAGATGGATCAAGAGGAAGAAGAAAGGGTATATTGGAGGATCTAGTGATAGTAATTGGGCTGAGAGATTGAGAGCTCATAAATTGACTCAAGTTTCATTGTTTCAAAAGCCACTTGTGAAACTTAAGTTGGGTGATTTAATGGCTGCCACAAACAATTTCAATGCAGAAAACATATTAGTTTCAACCAGGATGGGAACTACATACAAAGCAATGCTTCCTGATGGATCAGCCCTAGCAATCAAGAGACTTACAACTTGTGAACTTAGTGAGAAACAGTTTCATTGGGAGATGAATAGATTAGGCCAACTTAGGCATCCAAATTTAACTCCCCTTTTGGGATTTTGTGTTGTGGAAGATGAAAAACTACTTGTTTATAAACATATGTCCAATGGGACTCTTTATTCTTTGTTGCATGGTAGGGGTGGTGACATAGATTGGCCAACTAGGTTCAAGATTGGTTTGGGTGCAGCAAGGGGCCTAGCTTGGTTACACCATGGATGTCATCCTCCATTTCTGCAGCAGAACATCTGCTCCAATGTGATTCTCGTCGACGAGGACTTGGATGCTCGGTTAATGGACTTTGGATTAGCAGGGCTCATGACTTCATCAGATGTTAATGAGACTAGTTTTATGAAATCGGATATAGGCGAATTCGGTTACATAGCACCAGAGTATTCAAGCACGATGGTTGCTTCACTTAAAGGCGATGTCTACGGATTCGGTGTCGTTCTTCTCGAATTGGTAACTAGGCAAAAACCACTACAAGTCAATACAGGTGAAGAAGGATTCAAAGGTCATTTGGTGGATTGGATAAATCATCTGTCGAACTCGGGAAGAATCGAGGACGCCATTGACAAGGATGTTATCGGAAAAGGCCATGATGAGCAAATCTCAGAGTTGCTCAAAATTGCATGTAATTGTGTGGTTGCTCGGCCAAAGGATAGATGGTCAATGTTCCAGGTTTATCAGTCATTGAAAACCATGGGTGAGGAAAATGGTTTCTCAGAAATGGATGATGATGATTTCCCTCTGATTTTCACTAAGCAAGATACTGAATCAATGTAGGACATGTTAATGCATATCTAAAGGCTTTTGATGTTAGATCATGCAAATCTCCAATTCGATTGCCTCTCTTTGTTATGTATGGGTTGTATAATACAATAAACTTGTTGGATTGTGTCTGTTTTTGCTCCTTGTTTGGCATTGAAATCAATACTGATGATTTATGGTGTTTCGACTCTTCAATTTTAAAAATCTTTACAATATTTTGTATTTACTTTTTCTTTTTTTACTTTTAAAATTTATGTTTAATTTTTGTAATTTATAATTATTTTTTTCTCATCAATGAAACATGTGAAAACCGAGATATTTATAAACATGTGAAACATGTGAAATCTATTTTTTATTTAATAACTTTGGTTTAGTTTTTTCTTTTCTTTTCTATTGTTACATTGTTTGTTTCTAAGGTCTAATTAAAACTTAGAAAGAAGCTCAAAAATAATAAATTTATAAACTTAAAAAAATGGATGGGTTTACGACGTCAATTACGACAGCCTTATTCTTTGCCACAGAGATAGTATCAATTTTAAGCTCTAGTTTTCTCATGTTTTTAAATCATTTCTAACTCAAGCATTAGAGAGAGATTGCATGTCAAGGTTATAGCATTTAATTTTCCAACATCAATTGAATGAAAGAAAGAAAGAACAAAGTGGAACATACTCTTGATAGTCATTTTGAATACAAAAATCTTTATATATATATATATATATATATATTGCATAATCAAGAGAAGGGAATGATGTTGCTTGGGATGGAACTTAAGATGTCATGCCTACAACATAGTATTCTTACCATTGGAATACAAAATTGTTGCAAAAATATTTTTATATTTACTTATTAATTTTTTAATATTTTTAATTTTTTTTATAATTAAGACTAAAATGAAAAATCTTATAAACACTGAGGGTTAAATATTTTATATTTTTTAAATTTAGTATCAAATTGATAAAATGTATTATTAGGCCAATAAAACAAAATTCATATTAGACTTTTGTTAAGCGATTAAAATATTTAATTTCAAAAAGTTAAGTGATTAAAAAAATATAATTGAATGACTAAAATAAAATCAACTGAACTATTCTTGAAATTTACTCTTAAAATGTAATATCTCAAAGCATGTCCTAGGAGTATCGGGCCAGGTGAGCTGGGTTCGCCAAGGATTTTGGCGAATAGGAGATCACCCAAGAGTGTGACGAGCAGGTACTCGTCAGTAAGACAGGTGAACAGGGGTTCGCCAAGGAAATGGCAAGTAGGTATACGCTAGTAGATTGGCGAGCAAGTGTACGATCAGCAAGTTTGGCGATCTAAAGTTCATCAGTAAGCTTAACAAGGAGTTCACTAGAGGACTTAGTAAATTGCCAGTGGGCTTGACAAACCGATGTTCGCCAGTGGGCCTAGAAGGTTGTAATCACAACATTGGGCTGTGAGTCACAAGTAAGAATGGTCAAAGTAGAGTCTTGTCTCAATAAGTCAGGTTACTTTTCTCTTTGCAACACTATTCATGCACGTAATTAATTCTTACTTCTATTACGATTAGAGTATCCTTAGGACATTAGTACACTTAGAGCCTATAAATTAAGCCCTTGCCATTAAGGGAATTTCATATTCTGTTCTCCTAAATTTATTGTCGATCGTTCTGTCGTTAAGTCCTAAGAGCCCAACACTCAGAAATCAAGGTAAGGTTATGTTCTCTAGTAATGTTCGCAACAAGGGAAAGTAGGTTCACTAAAAAGTCTAGCATGTGCGAACCTAGGACCGCTTATGTTTATGTATGTGCTTGAATGTGTTGTTTGTAACTTGTGAATTTTTGTTGCAAACCTAGCAGAACCATCTTCAAGCAAAGTCAAGGGAATAGCAAAGCTTGTCTAAGTTTTCAAGCAAATTGGTGAATGTTCAGGGATCGCCACTTGTATGTGGGAACCGTAATGTTAATCAGAAGCTTAGGGTTTTGACTTAAGTTCCGAAAGTAAGTCTTTTCTATTACTTCGTATTATGAAAGTATTTGAATATGTGTTTTTATTAACAGTGACACGCGAGCTCTAATGGCGAGCTCTATACGATTATGTGTTTTGTGAACTCTATGCTAAGTAAATGTTTTAAAATAACCTTTTGAATCTATTGGATATAATGGCATGCCATAGGATTGTGAGTACTCACCTATATGTTTTATGTTTTGGGCATTGAGGCCCTAGGACAGGCTAGAGAGAAAAGGGAATGTCGAGCTGAGCTCTATTCAATGGGACATGTTGGTGTGTTGGAGAGTGTTTAGTCTTGTGCTACACTTATGGGACATGTTAAGACCTCATTGAATCATGCTAAGGCGTTATAAGGAGATTCGATTATCCAACAGGAATGAACAAGTGACTGAGAATGTGATTTTCAAGATACTATGTTTTTTACTAAGTTGTTTAACTGTAAATGTTTACGAACCAGACTTTACACAAGTATGGCGAACCCTAGTTCGCATCTCTGTAATATTGCCTATGTTTCTGCTTAACTTATGTTTTGTGCTTACTATGTGGTTATTAATGTTCCTGTATATTCACTAAGTTCGCAAAGACTCACATACTCTTTTCTAAACACCATAGGTAAGTAGATCGCAAGGTGAGCAATCGCGAGACAAGTGATCCACATGAAGTATACATGCTGAAAAGATAGAGCAAGCGAATTCTGGACCACAAAGGCAATGTGAGACAATATGTTTTGGGCTTAGAAACACATAATTCTGATGACCTCGCCAAGTGTTTTAGAAACATAGCAAATTACCATATGTTTCTTTGTGTTTTCTTCAAGTTTAATTTGAGAACCTTTAATGCTTAATAAGACGTCTGATTTTTAATTTAATTACAAACCAAGTTTTCTTTGATGTTCTCTTAATTCCCCTATTTCTTTTTCTTTTTCTCATACATTTATTTGTAAACACTTGTTACTTAAAGCAACAACATGTGTGATCAAGCTGATTACCTTACTAGAGTTATTTTTCGCCAAAATATTACATTGGTTGGGTTCAGAGTGCGAACCCTAAACGTAGCGAACTACACCTGTCGAACATCTAACGAGTTTCAATAGTATTACATAGCAAATAACTATACGAACCGAGCTCACAGAATTTGAGTACTTAGGGGAAGTTTGAGAACCTTAACCTATTTTTAAAATTTTGTTATGTTGCGAACCTTGTTCACAACATTACCCTGTTTAGAAAAACTTAGGAAACTTCGACTATGAAAGCACTTAACAAAATCATCATGCGAACCCTAGACAAGCAAACCCCTAGCAGACAATAGGTGTACCTTTATGTGAGACCTTGCTAGAGTATGTGCGAACCCTTATTTGCTATACATGAGAACCCCTTTTTTATTAAGTGAGCAAACCCTTATTGTTTGCTAGTTGTGACTAAATGAAACTTGGTTTAAGTGTTTTTATCTTCACGATATTCTGTTGTATGTGAATAACTTAAGCATGCATTACATGTTTATATGGTGGTGATGGAGGATAGGTTGGGTTTTAAGGGAAAGTCATTTTGGTGACAAATGTGGTGTTTTATAGATCAGGTTCGACAATCAGACTGGGCATGGGTGTTACATAAAATTTTTAGAATTATTCATTTGATAATGACTTAGCAACACTGAAGTTGTATTTTTAGAACCAACTTATTTAAGTGAGCATTTATCTGGTAAAAATACTTCTCCGGATTTTTTTAATTTTGATGTTAAGCAAATTGATTTATTTAAAAAAAAATTGAAACAATTTAATTCCTATCCATTTCAAAAGTGAGTATTTAAAGACAACCAATCATAGAGCTAATGTTTTTCTATTAATTTTACATAATTTTGACTGGTATAATAATAAATTTTACATCAAATTTTACATATTTTTCTATTTATACACACACACATATATATATATTTGAATTTGTTTTGAATTTTTTACATTTTTAAAATTTTATACAATCTATTTAGATGATTTTTTTTAAAAATTTGAACCAAATTGATAGAATATGTAAACATTGAGAATTTAGTTTGTTATTATATCAATCAAATTTATATAAAATTAATGGAAAATATTAATTGTTGTGATAAATTATCCTTAGTTGCTCACTTTCAAAATTGTTAGGGATTAAATTACTCTATTTTTTAGAGAATTAATTTACTCGATATCAAAATTGAGAGAGACTAAAAAAGTGCTTTTATTTAAAAATTCTTAAAGTAATTAGTAAGAAAAAGGACATAAATGTCTATTCTGGATTTTCACTGTTATAGGCTACACAACTTTATATCATATTATATTCCTATTTGAGAAGTGCTAACATCCAGTAGTGTTGTGGCCTATGAAGCACCGACACGGCATACCAGTGTTGTACGAGTGTTCAACTCAAACACGCAGCAAATACGCCTGGATACGTACAAGACACATCAAAATATGTATAAAAAAAGAGAGAGATTGGATACGGTTAAGACACCGATGTCAAAAATCAAACATGAACGATTGGCGAGTAGATGAAGAAAAAACAACCGACTGATAAAGATGAGAAGAGAAGAAGTTGGAATTGTAGTGTTGAAAGAATTAGATAGTTCTAGTAAAAAAGAAAATATAGCTAGGGATGGGGTCATATCAAATGTCCGTTTTTAAGGGTAAATTATATAGTTGATCATTCAACTTTCAAAAGTTTTTATTTTAGGCACTGAAAAATAAAAATTTTTATTTTAGGCACTGTTGTTAAAAATTATTTTCATTTAGGACACTATCATTAATTCAATGTTATTGTACAGTCATTTTAATTAACAAACTTTAGTAAGTTTTTATTTTAATCACTCAGTTTTAGTAAATTTTCGTTTCGGTAATTTATTTTATCTTTTTAATTTTATTTTAAGTTAGAATTAATTTTAATTTTTTAATAAAAAGGAAAAATTTGTGTGAATAGGGGAGAAAACTTAGGTTTTTATATTGGAGAACTTGTTTTTACATGGAAAAATCATCTATCTTTTTAGTTTCCTTTAATTTTTCTTCTTTTAAAATTAATTTTAGTTTTTTTTCAATTAAAGGAAAAACCTTGGATATTACAGGGAATTAATTGAATTTTATAGGAAACACTTGGGTGTTTATAGGAAAAATCATCTTTATCTTTTTAATTTTCTTTAATTTTTTTCCAGTGATAGAGAATAACTTGAATTTTATTGGTTTTTATAGAGAAAATTTTTGTTTCTGAAAAAATATTTTTTCTTTTTTATTTCATTTTTCTTCTCATTTAAAATTAATTTTAGGTTCTTTTTTAAAAAGGGGAAAACTTGAGTTTTTTTTTTAATGAATTGAGTTTAAAAAAAATTGACTTCATCAATTCTCCGCAAAAAGTTAAGTTTTTTCTAAAATAAATAGAATTAATTTAAAAAGAAAAGAAATGAGGAAAATGAAAATTTATTATATTATCATATCTGTATCATGTAATAATCGTATTACGTATTTGTGTCCGAGCTCCATAAGTTGTGGCCAGGAAATATTGTTGCCAAATAAAGATGGAATCAGCCTACAGAATCAGTTTAAGTTGAAAATTAGTGGCCCATTACCGGGTCTGACAAATCTTGAAAAAAAAACGGTTTAAACGCACCGTAATAAACGTAAACGCTGGTCGAAAAATAAAAACTTAGATTGCGGTTGGTACATAGACGTTGAAACAGAACATCTACAACCAAGAATAAAAGAGAAGCAGAACTGTGTTGCTTGGTTCAATTTCAACTGGAACTGTAATAAAAGGAGTATAGTTGAATTAGATGTTTTTACACACAATGTTTGTCAGTTTGTGGTTATCTAAATTTCTGGTTAAAAATCTTTTCCATTTACCTTCCTGCTTTGATTTTTCTAAAGTAAGATTTCTATGTCTGCGAAATTAGTGTTAAGGTCATAAGCCATGTTGACATTTATCTATGAGCTTTACAGATTGTATCTTCATTAATTGGGCATTCTCTTTTTGTGAATTTTTCAAAATTTTTTACAAAAAGGAGAATAAAAACTCCATTAAAGACAATACTAAGCATTGTTGAGGTTCAGTTGGCTGAATTGATTCTTTTGAAAGAAATATTTGAAGTATCATTTATCAGGTAGTTGACTGAACCCCAACAATTAAATGTAATGTTTTCCAAAAAAAGTCTTGTCTCTAGTGCTTAGTCAAGAATGAGTAACTATCCTGAAAGCTTAATTCACAGAAGTAGAAACATAACAACTATATGTGAGTACATGACCACCACTAAACGGACAGGAGCTTCTCGCCCCTATATCAAATATGTTACCTCTTGAGCTTTAAGTACTAATACTTCAACTAATCAAACAATACTTGTAAAATTTCAATCAAAAGAGACCATCACTGAACAGAAAATAATTGCAGAAGCTGAAGTTAAGTTGATCAAACACCACTAATCATTTCAACCTCCGAAATATTAAACAATAAACAAATTGTCATATTTTAATGCAGAATTCAAGGAAGAAAAGGTTTTTTGAGAAGTGAGCAAACTTTAGTGATTAGCTTTTGCTTTATTTAGCAGGAGAAACAGAAGGAGGCACGAGACAAATAATAGAAAATCCAAAACAAAAAGCTCCTAATAAATATATATTTCAGATTATATTACAAAAAAAAGTTGAACATCATGTACGTAGAACAACAACCCTTTATTGGAATCTGCTCCATTCTTTCTTCAATACCATACATACATGTTTTGTTTGATTGGCCTGCTATTTCCTCATTCTTCATCAAAAAACCCTATCCATGAAACTCCTTCTCTCAAAAGGAATCAACAAAGGACAAGCAAAAATAGTGGTGGGGACACCTCCAAAAGTTCAGGCTTTCTTTTATTTTTTCGCACTTATCCTCCATGGAACTAACTTAAGCTTTGTAAAAATATTTTTGGGGTGAAGTTGTTTTTCGAGTCATAAGTAATACTAAATAGATTTTTTTTTAGTTTAAATGTGTTTTTAAATTTAAAAACAAAAGCAAATTTTTTAGCTATAGCTTTTCCAAAGCATTTTTAGAATAGAAATGATATCTTTAATCTTTATTTATATTAATATATTTTATGTAATATTTATATTAAGTATAGAATTATTTGTTATTGAAATTTATTTCAAATATATAAAATTATATTCCAAAATTATATTTCATATGTTAAATAATTAATAATTAATTACAATAAATTATTTTTATATTTTTACTAAAATATCATAATATTAATAAATTTGAACATTTAAAATGCATATTTTTTACTTCACAATCTTATGTCTAAAATAGATATTTTATTTCTTAAAAATAGTTTTTAACAATAATACTAAATACTTAAATTTTAAATCAAACTTTTTAAAAGCACTTTTCATAAGCACTTTTCAAAAGTAACGAGAAACTAACATTTACAAGGTAAAAGTATCATAGAGATTTATGTATTAAAAGTTAAATTATATTTTTTATTTTTTATTTAAAATTAGATAATTTTGTTCTTTTTTTGTTAGTTCAAGTAGTTTGTATTATTAAAAACTAACATGGATTAAATAATGATAAGTGGATCAGATAGTGATACATGACATGTCACGTGTACCTTAGGATGACATACAGGGACTAATTTTTAACAGTAAAAATAGATAAAAATTTTAACAAAAAAATCAATTTATCCTCTGATTTAACATACAATGACTAGATTACTTTTTTAGCAGCGAGGACAAAATACAATCTAACTTTTAGTAAAAAAATCTTCATGGTACTTTTACTACCTACATGACCATAAGCATAATTCGGAATTATTTCTTTAAAGTTTTGTCATTTGAACTCTACAAAACCCCAAAGACAAATTCTAGCAGCAAAACAGAAAAAACACTAAGAAAATTGAATTTTTTTTCAGAAAATTTTGAAGTACATGGTTTATGAAATTCTCATTGAAAAACATGTAAAAAGGAACACATATGCAAACAAATTTCTACAATGATGATCATCAGCAGAAAGCTTGGGGCCTTTCACAATTAGGCTCGTCCTGGTGGTTGCCTAGACTTTGATACTCTCCTGAAACATATAAATTTCAACATAAAATTTCAAAGTATATACTAAAATTGAAATTGATTGTAAATGAAAGTGGACTGTCAAATGCATGTTTCGTGCTTCACCCTATGTCTTTTTTATTTTTGTTTCCTTATCAAAATAAGAGAAAGATTGGTTTAAAGGAGCTTTTCTAAAAGAAAACACACCATCACCAGCTTTCATGCATTTTATAAGAGTCAATTGAACTACGATTAGATTACTAACTATATGTGTACTCGAACTCGATTGGGAGTATGAAACACAGAATCTCTGTCTCACATTGGTATGTAAGAAAAATGAAAAAAAGAGTGCCAAAATCATAGATATGTAGTTCATCTTATTTGAGACAAGAACATATACCTGTTGTGAATGGGATCAGGTCCATTAGGAACTCTTCTCTTGCTGACATAATTAAAATGGAAATCGTCGACAACAAATTCCCAATGTTTCAAATCTTCAGTCGAGGAAACCGTTGTCGATTTCGTCGTGACGGTTGCTCGGTTGGCTACAATACTAACAAACAATAACCAAACAACTCCCACAAGCACGGCGACTGCAAAGAAACACCTCAAAGCTCTACCACTCTTCCCCATAATCTTTCTATTGTGTTTAAAAGTTTTGAACAAAGAATTGGAAGCCATTGAATACAGAACTAAGAGCAAACATGTTGAGGTTCAAGGGAAGGGGTGAGAAGGCAGCAAATGGTTTAAGAAGCAATTTTTGTGATATTTAAAAGATGAAAGCAACAGTCTGTTTTGGAGAATTAAAAACAGAAAAGGTCGTTGTCTTGCCATAATTGCTTTATATTGAAATGGGCCCTGGGAGCTCTCTTTCTTTGCTTTGTTTTCGTGGATTTTAATGCAACAAACAAGCCAGACAGAGGGGGCCTTCATATCTCCCTCAACTCCATATTTTAATTTTTTCTCATTCTTTTGTGTATTTGGACTGTCAAATTCTCGGATATGAGTGTAGGATAGGGATGCTTGGTTAAATATTTGATGCCTAAATTTGGAAACTATTCTAAAATTAAGGTTTGAATTTTTTTTCATTCAAGTTAGGCTTTAAAGTTGGCAATTATTCCCACACTGGTGTCTGGACTAGGCAACTGTTCTTACATTGGGATTTGAATTTTTTTTCAAGTTAGTCATTAAATTTGACAATTATTCCTATATTGGGACTTGAACTTGGGAATTGTTCTTATATTAGAACCTAAACTTTAAGATTTTCAAGCGTTAACTTGGAAAAAGAAAAGGTCAAACCCCAATGTAGAGAAATAATTACTAAGTTCAAGGCCTATCAAGTTCAATATAAGAACAATTGTCAAATTCAAAGCCTAATTTAAATAAAAGAAAAGTTTTAAGCTGAATATAAAAAGAATTATCAAATTTTGAGCTAATAGTTATTTAACCCAAATTATATAAAATGAGAGCGAGAAAGGGACTTATTATCATGTGTGAGCTTTTCCATTAAATCAGAAAAGAAGTGCTCTCAAAACCAGATAGAAAAACAAAAGAAAATGGAAGAATCTAAGTAAAGAAGATTATAGAAGTAACTAAATGTATTAGAAGGGTTTCCTTACTCTCTAAGTATCTCAATTTTAATTAAGTTGAAAATATTATTGTTGATTGAGTCTTATTTTAACGATCATTATTACAATAATTAGGGGACGTTGTAGTTTCTTGATAAATTTCAAGTTGTAGCCTATCAACTGGTCTTCATTTCTTCAGGAATAACATGTGTTTGATTCTCAGTTGTACAATAAAAACGTATATCTTAGACATGAATAATGTATGCTAATGTAATAACTATATGTTGAAAGTAAAGTTAACATGTAGGCAATGCAAATTCAAATATTAACCTCAGAATATCAAATATCTTAATTGATTCAAATCCAAATATCTAAATTCATTATTTAAATTCATATTTAAACTCAATCTATCTCCAAAAATATCTCAAATAAAATTCAAATATTTAAAAAAAAAACTACAAACAACAAACTATCCTCCAAATGCAATGTATTTAAATTGCTTTTAAATAATAAAGGTCTTGAGAATCCCACTAAAATATAGTATAATGAGTAAAGAAAGAAGAGAAAGAGGCAATTAAAGAATTAAGAAGAGTTTATTTTGCTTTATTAATTCTAAATCTGGACCATTAAGGACATCCTGCTCCCTGCTTTGTTGCAAAGGGAAGCCAGTCATATTGAAAATCACCATTGCCCAATTATCACAAAACTTTATGTTATCCACATTGCTAAAAAACAAACATTCTCTTGATTGGTTATCATATGTTGCTTCAAACTGTTTTTTTTTTCTTTTTTTTCTTTTATGACTTTATTTAGTTATATGTAAAGGTTTTAATAAGAATGATTAATTACAACCTAGTTATGTGTAAGTGGTAGGTACAAGTATGTGTCTGACACCAATATTTCATATTCTCAAATTCTTTTATGTATTTAAAAAATCCTTAAAAATATTTTCCTATAATATCAAACATAAATATTTAAAATAAATTAAATATAAAAAATAATATAGCTCCTAATGCATGACATTCAAAGTAATGCAAGTACTAGCACTTCCCTTTGAAGATTGGATTTTTGAAAGTCACATTAGTTACTTTTGTCAAAGGGAACATCAATCAATGGCAATGCTGTCATTTTCAGTAGGCACAAAAATGATTATGTGAATACATCTATCTTGTATAAGACTATTCCCTTTACGATGTTTTCATTTCCATAATGCATGCTTGTGTTGCAAATACTTACCCCTTCAAAATAATCATCTTCCTTTAAAAAAGATAAAAGGTAAAGAAAGAACACACCATCTTTGAATTAGACCACCTTCTATGATTTTCAAGCTGGGTGCAAGTATTGAATAAAATAATAAGTTAATACAGGTATGTTCAATTCTTTCATGCATCTTGAAAAGTTATAACTTACATTCTTACTCTCGAAGACGTGTTGGACACAAATATTTCAGACAAAATGAAAACTGGGAGCAATATAGTGGACCACACTTTCCCTGTTGAATAGAAAATGGCTTCCCTTTAAGGGGATCCATGCTGGAGAGACCAACAGATTCTAGGTTCAAAAATAATATGTGCTTTAACCAAAGCTCGTCAGCATTGAAAAAGTACAACATGTAGGGTAAGTTGAGATGCTTTGAATCTGCTTTTTAATGGAAAACTGCAATGAGGAACCATTTAATCACTTTCTTCATTTCTTTTTTGAAATATCCGTTCTGATGCATAAAAAATGGAAAAAAGGAGCATGGAGACATGATCCTCTAAGGACCCTCACACCTGTGTTGGACATAGGTATGGTCCAACACTCCCACCTAAACCCGAGTAACATAGTATAAGAGCAACTACAAGGACATGTGCAAAATACGTATAAAACTGGGCAGTCAAAGCAACAAGCAGCACCAAATCAACTTCAAACTGCAAGATTTATATATATGATCAACTTTGATTTATATACATGGGATTTGACTCACACTGATCAAGCAGTAAACGAAGATGACAATACCACTGAAGCGATAAATTAGCAATTTGAACATACAACCCTTTCAGAAACTGCAGAGCGATACAAATGATTCAAATGCATATGCTCGCATTTCACAAATGATGGCATTGGTTATACAGAAAATTACCTTGAACACTCAGATCTATCTTGATGATGGCAAAACTTGGAGATAATTGAAAGACATTCCACCTTCGACTAGTAAACTGGTAGGTAAACTTTCTATGTTGTATTTTGAAGGGTCTTTTCAGATTTTCTTTTCTTCTGTGCCCATTTGGGTCCATATATAGCTAAATGTGTCCGACCAAATCTTCTATCCTTGATCTGCATTTTATATTAACAAATAAGTACAATAAGACTTGCTGATGTGCTGCCCTTAAATTGCTTGGCATGCTAAAATTTTAGTAACTCAGACCGGAGGTTCATTAACTTCCACTTCTTACAGGAAGCTCAACGCAAAGTAACAACCAAGTAATTAATGGAAATACCTTTACAAGGCATCCACAGGAATCCAGCATGTCCGTCCTCAAAGGATATTCCACTACCTAGACCATGAAAATATGTTGAGAAACAAGGCAAATGGCACTCATATAAACCTGATCTTTGAACAAACAACAAATTGCCACTCACAATAAAGGTGTCTTCTCCAACAATAGGTGACTTCGAAATTTGAGACATTAGCATTCCATAATCAACTTGTGTGTATGGAGGTGTTACACTAATGTAATCAAATGGTCCATTACCTATAAAATAATCAAAAAGTTAGTTTCTAACATCTGAAACGAAAGGAAACCATTAACCAGTAGAAAGATAAGACACTATCACGAATACACAGTTGACTTATATGTCCTTTCAGTGTCAAGCTTTTGCAAGAAAATTGGCATTCATTCATTTGAAATATATCGGTTTTATGTCTCTACATTGACATACAGAGTTCTGCAGAATCGAATTCTTGGATGTCTCTCCTCTTAGTTACATACAGAGTTCGATTTGCAAATTAGTAACCACATTGAAATTTTAATTACCTAGAATTCATCATAAGAAATCAAAAGAATAAAACATACCTGCAAATCGGTCTGCCTGTTCTAAGAAAGTTTCGACACGAACAGGATGTATAACTGAGGCATCAAGAAATCCAGTCCATTCCAGGTTTGGTCGCAGAACATTTGAAACAACCCAAGGATCCATCTCAACAAAATGCGCCTATAAAATCACAAATGAAGCTTCATATTAAGAAAATAAACGTCATAAAAATGAAAAATATTACTTACTGTAGCATATTCTTAAGTCTAGACAAAAATGTCAAATTACATTCGAAGTCTTTTTCAGGCTTTCTCAGCTTAAAAATATTCAATGCTAACAATAGAACAAGATAAAGTGTAACAAGTCAAAAATTGCACCTCAGAACATCCTCGGCTGATAGCTTCAATACCGACAGAGCCTGTACCACTGTAAAGGTCTAACCAGCGACCCGGGCGTAAAGAGGCAGGACAGCCATCAGCTGCCTAAATTACACTAGAATAAATCATTCTTTCAAAATATCAGGGAAAACCTTAAAATTCCATAAAATCTAATCTACAATCATCATAAAGCATCAACAGAAGAAAATGCATCTGAACAACTTAAGCTATTTATAGAAGCAAATGAATAGGATTTAGGAAATTAAAAATAAGATATACAACCTGCAGTCTATCAAAGGCAGCACCTTTTACAACTTCCATCATTGGTCTAACATCCATGCCTTTAGGTGAGAGCAACTTCTTTCTTTTGGCCTTTCCTCCGAGAACCTACAACGTTTAATATGCTTGTTTGAATTAACTATCTAGGATTAGTCCAGCTAAAATGGACAAGCAAACAATTATATAAACATATCGAGCCTATAAAACTAGCTTCAACTGGAACACCATTTTCACATTCAAATTCCATAAGAAATCCTATAGAACCATTAAGACTTTGACTGCTCCTCAAATGGTGACAGTCAAATTGATTCTAAATTCTAATAAGATGTTCAGTGTCTCAAACAGCATCAAATCACCAACATATACAACCATTTGTGTAATGCCTTTGTGTCAAAGAAAGAGATTAAAGTTTTGCAAGAGTAGAATAACGTCTAAAATCAGTGTTTTCATCCTTTACATAAAAATCCAAACCCAAATCAAATCATGATTAGAACAATGGCATGAAATTGGTACCTGAAGCAACTTATGAGTGGTTCTAGGGACCTTAGCTTCCTCCTCTGCTACTACTTCCTTTCCTTTTCCTTGCTTTTTCCCTTCCTTTATCCTTTCATTCTATAATACCCAATTAAAAATAATAAAAATCTTTACAAAAATTAATCAATTATTAAACAACCCAATTGAAAACAAAGGGAAAAAAAAAACCGACCTTTGTCTCAGAGATGTACTCATTGGGATCAAAACCATATCTTTCACGCAAAACTCTCTTGTCTTCAGCTGTCAAACCACTTCCAGATTCTGCATAAATAAAACAACCGAAGTCAAGTTTATTTGTTAAAAGGAAGAGCATAAAAGAAAATTTGGGTTTCTTTTAACTGTAAGAACAGAGGACAATGGAGGAGCCCTTATTGATGTTGGTGGGTTTGGAGGAGATGTTGAAGATAAGAGGATTTGCAGATAGAAAAGAGAGGTTTTTGTTGATGTCTTTGTTGTTAGTGATGAAGTTGAAGTTTAATGGAGAGAGAATTACAGAGGATGAAACAGCCATTTCCTTTCTGGTGCTTTGAGGTTTCAGTTTCAATAGTCACTGACCATGGGTTCCATGGGGATAAGCAAGGTTTACTTTTTTTTTTTTCTCCCGGGTATTGTGGAAATTAGCAAGCTTTGGCAATTTTTAGAATTTTCTGTCTTTTTTCTTTTTTGAAAAATTAGATAAAAGAAATATTCTGAGTATGTGGCTAATAATCAAAATAAAGGGTAACTATAAAAAAATTCTATCGAAAATTAACATGGCATTTTTCTTTTAAATTTTAATTTTCCATGTAACTAAAGTTAAATCCATGTTGTTGTTATTCATTAAATTATTTATCATTTTAATCCCTCGAACTTTTAATTTAATTTTAAATGAGGTATAAACTCTAAAAATTTTTTGTAATAAATAATCATTTTAGTCCAAAACTGAAAGAATCTATCTCATAGCTCGTTCATTGTTGGGGTAGGATCTTTTCTGTTAAATCTGAAACTATGTTGCATTCACAAAAGTATGTGCAAACTGTCTGAGATTTCTGAGATGGTATATATATGTATGCATATATTTATGTGTATGATGTTTATCTATTAATCCAAATATTCTGAATTTGTTATTGCGAATTTTTATATGTGATGCGATTATGTGTGTTAAACGGTTGCCCTGATTATAGTTTCATAGCTCACTTCCTTTTATTTTCCATCTTTTCAGATAACCCACCAGGTTTGGACGCGGGCACAACATCAAAAGATCAAAACATCTATCAAGATGATGAACGGATAATGTGTATGCTCCGACTCTATCTTCCAACTATCAAAGCTTTTCAAGATCTACAAGAAAAAAATACAGACAACGTAAGTAAATTATGCTTAGTAAGCTCGTATAGAATATAACATAATTTGCTAAGTCAAGATTATTTAACTTAATCATGCATTGAGTTATAAAGCATCTATATGTTCATTTTATTCATTTTCGTACAACAAACCTCGATAGTTCAATGAAGTATTTACTCTAATAGTGTACCTTTCTGAATAATTTATTGTTCCAAAGGATGCAATGATATCTTCTAACCATGGTCTTATGCATTTCCGAAGTAGTGCCACAGTATCTTTCAACTATGGTTTTGATCATTATCAATGTGATGCCATAGTATATTTCAACTATGGTCTTATTCGTATCGGATTTAATGCCACAGTATCTTTCAACTATGGTCTTACACATTTCTAGTTTAGTGCCATAGTATCTTTCAACTATAGTCTTATTCATTTTGATTTAATGTCATAGTATCTTTCAACTATGGTCTTTCTCATTTCGGGTAAAATGCCATGATATCTTTCAATCATGGTCTTTCTCATTTCTCGATCCAAGGAATTTGATGAACCAATCATATATAGATGAGCATTAAATTACAAAACATCAATCAATTAACTACTAAATTAACTTACAAACTTACCTTTACCAAAAACGATTCCAACAACAAAATCGGCAACTAGTCCAGAACTTTAGCTTTTTCTCGATTTAAATCCGATTGGTTCGTTTCTTGATCTAGATAATAATTTTCATTCAATTAAACCATTCAAGTAACTTAAAACATTAACTCAAACTTATAACCCTTATCAATGTGAATTTATAAAATTACCCTCAACAATTTAACCATTATGCAATTTAGTCCCTAAATATGAAACTTGCAATTTAGCCACTTTTATTCTCCATTCATGCTAGTCGAATTTCCTAGGGACCCATTACAACCTATATTTTTCATCATTTCACAACAATTTAAACAATTTAATCCCTAAATATTAAAATTACCTAAAATCACTTAACAAATTAAACTTATTTATCAACCAAGTTTAATATTCTATCAACTAAGTTCACAAACACACCCAATTCATTTATGGTAAGTCCCTAAAATTTTAACATTATTATGAATTGACCCCCGAATTAGCTAGATTAAGCTAAAACGATAACAAAAACATAAAAATCACTAAAAATGGACCTCAAGAACAAATGCAGGCAAGGAAGAAGCTTGGTTGAACCCCAAATGCCCTCCAATGGTGATTTCAGCTATGAATTTTCTCAAAGAAAAAGATGACAACATTTGTTTTAGTTTTGTTTATGTTATTAATTTATTTAATTACCATTTTGTCCTTTAAAATCTAATCAAATTTCATGCAATTAGCCACCAAAATCGTCCACTATAATACTAAATGGTACATTTACCATTTAGGTCAAATTATTTATCCTTCCCTAGCCATTTGCCACCTTTAACTAATAGTAACTTACTTTGAAACTTTTACAATTTAGTCTTTTTCACTTAATTAACTATTTAAACGTTAAAATTTCTTAACCAAATTTTAATACAACTCTAATAAATACTCATAAATATTAAATAAATAATAAATAATAAATGTTGACTCTTTTGTCAAAATTGTGGTTTCAAAGCCACTGTTTCCGGCACTACTGAAAATGGGTTGTTACATCATATTTAATGAATTTTGAAGAGAATTAGAAATGTGGCAGACAAATAAAATCTATAAGGAATTAAATTGAAATTGGAGATGGAAATCAATGTAGAAAATGGTGAATGTCGAAATGTGGAAAAATGACCCAATAGTAAAGTTTAAAAAGTTGGAAGACTAAAATTCAATTTGATCAAATTGAAGAAATACAAGTTATTAATGATTATTTTATATTAGAATGACTCGAAATATGTATTAGTATGATAGAGATCATTTTTTGGGACTAAATTAGAAAGATGGAAAATTATAAGGATCAAATTGTAAATTTTCTATTTTTACCCTGAAAGGGAATAAGTGTAATTTTTCGCCACCCCTGGAAATATATTAGAGTATAAATTTGATTTATGAAGTTTGAGTTTGATAAGTGTCAATGTGTTATGATGAAAGTGTAATAAACAGTAAAAATGGGCAAAACTATAAATTTTCCACATAAGGACATTTTGATCATTTTGTATGAAAATTTTGATGAAAATATTATTTTGATGAGAAAATATATGTTTGGGTTGAATATGAGCTGTTGGATGTGTTTTTAACTTCGAAAATAAATGTGGACCACACATTCTATATAATTTGACTTCAACTTTGATAATTTAGCTTAGTCTTAATTCTAAATGTGTTAAAAAAAACAGAAAATGGGACAAAATATGACCACCCCATCAACCTCTTAGTGTCACGTGGCTAGAACTTTCGTCTCGTGTTCCGTGCGGCCTTAGACGATCCTTTCTTGCAAACATTCTTAAGTCAGCTTAACCACCAAACAATTGAGGGTTCTCAAAGAATTCCTCCAATGCACTAACTTATATAGCGAAAACAACTTAACCAAAAGAAGGCACAAAAGAACAGAAAGCTACAAAAAAATGCACAAGAGGTGTTTGAGTAAATGCTCTCAAAGAATTCTATTACTCTTAAAAACGCAAGATACAATGGATGAATGAAGTGAGTTACAAGTGAATGGAAGGCTCTTTGTTTATAGTGGAGCTCCCCCAAAACTGACAGTCTAGATCAAGTTATATTGACGGAAGAGATTAGCCTATCCTTTAAATCTAGGAATTTACAAGATTACACAATTAAATAAAATATAATCTTACAAGATATGATTCCCCTCAATCTTCTAAGATTAGTTCCCATATTTACCAAGGTAGCTTATATTGTCATATCTTCATCATTGGGTCATCTAAGCTTCAATCTGACAGGCTTCTCCAATAGTTCTTTGAATCGGGTCAGTTCTTATGGGACAAATAATCCCCATGTCAATAATAGACCTCCATGGGATGTATTGTGTGCGATGGTTATGGGTTTTGAATTGCGGCCCGTGACATTAGCAGTTGACCCTTCATCTTCCTCTATTAGAGAAATTTCCTTTCCTTAACTAAGAGTTGATATTGTTAGAAATGATTCACTTGATTACCATCCTTAACCCAAATAAGACCATACTCAAATTGTAAAACAGATGAGGACACTTGTGAATATAAAATAAAAATAAAAAAACAAATGATTGAGATGAAAGGAGAGACCCCGTGCGGCCAAGGACAGACAATGACATATAGCCCCCACATTTCATCCTCCCACTAAAAAGAAAACATAAATAGGCAGTATGTTTGGTTCAAGGGAATTGCTATGCAATTACGTCTATATTCTAAGGGATCACCATTCCATTGTTTGGTTCAATTCATATCACAGAATACCTAATCTTCATTCCCTCGCTATTCGTTGAAAACGTTGAATAACCATTCAGCAGTAAATCATTTCAATGAACGACTTAAAACTTTTTTTTCTTACCAGTATACTCATCAAAAACCACAAATTTACAAGTTTTTCACCATTTTCTTCCAAACTTTCACTTTTCATCTTTCTATCAAATTGAGGGAAATGAAAGCTCAGAATGTTGAATTCGTCTTTAGATAAACATCAATTTCCATAAGTAAAATTCAAGAACTTGAAAATTGAAAAATATGAGTATTTGATGCTTGGGTTTGATTTGGATTTCTAAAATTTCTTTCTCAATTGAAATTTTAACTTTCTTTTACTATTAACTTAAGCAAAAAGGTAATTTGTTTCTTCTTTTTTTTTTATCTCTTTTCTATGTTTTGATTTTACTCTTCTGGCGATTTCGGTAATTCATGTATGTTGCAAGTCCATGTTCTTTTCAATAATGTTCTAATTTTGATCATGGAGGATATTCTTTGTTTAAATATATAAATTTTGTCATTGAATCCTTTCTTATTTCTAGTAAATTGAGGTTTCTAACTTGAATGGATTGCAAAATAATTAGGAGAAGGCATTAAAAAATTTGCTCGATGCTTTCTAATCTATTTTTTTCTCTTAATGACATCGCTTGTGCTTACTGTGAGGTCGACCGGAATCCATATTTGGCTGGTTTAATTTCATGTGAAATACAAGGGATCCCTCCGTTAGTTTCCACTGATCAATCTAACAACAAGGTGAAAAATGATGAAACTTCGGGATCAAGTTATGTTAAAAGTTCAAAAAAGTATTCACAAGCATGTGATGTTTTTACAGCGGATCAACTAGTTTCAGCCGCTACTGATGAGTGTAGTGGCAATGGGAAAAAGTATGAACCTATGGAATCATCTTGTTGTAATAGTTTTCAGAGTTCTTGTCAAGCAAATGAAGATTTAAGATCTCCAAAGCAAAAGGCGAAACTGGTTTCATGAGGCACTATTTCCAGCATGCTAAGAAAGGGGCTTATTGTAGAAAGAGTTATAGGCTATTGAAACAGTTAGTATAGTTGGTTTTTTCCTGTTATGAATTAGTTATGCTTGAGTTGTATAAATACATTAATAGTTGTAACTTTATGCAAGTGGAATATGCAGATACTTTTTTAACATGGTATCATTTGAGCCATTTTTTCTCTAAGTGGTTTGGGCCTCGTTTTTTTCTTCTTCTTGGGCTAGTACCGTTTTGATTGCTCGTGCTTTGTCTAGGGCACAAATCTTTATTTTTCTCTAAATTTTTATATTATCGTGCTTCTTTGCTAGCTTTCCTATTGATGATAGTGATTTTCATCATCATTTGTTCCTTCATCCTTCCGATACACCAAGAATGACCGGTGTTGAAAATTATACTGTCTGGAGTTGTTCACTTCAAATTGCTTTACCCGTGAAGAACAAACTCGGCTTCGTTGATGGTGTTTGCCTCCGTTCGGCTTATCTTGAATCTCTGCATGCTCAATGGGATTAGTGTAATGCCTTCGTGCTTTCCTGGCTTCTCAACACTGTTAGTTCAGATTTGTCTGCGGGGCTCGTCTTTGCTTCTGATTCTGCGGTGGTTTGGAAAGATCTTAAGGATCGGTTAAGCAAAGTAGATGGTTCCCGTATTTTCTTTCTCCATCGATCAATTGTGCATCTTACTCAAGGTGATGCTACTGTTTCCTCTTATTTCACGCAATTAAAGTTGCTTTGGAATGAATACACTGCTCTTGTCTCTTTTTCCGATTGTGCATGCGAGGTTGCCCATCAAAATTCGAGTCACATTCATCAACAGTGATTATTCCAATTTTTGATGGGTCTAAATGAGACCTATGCTGCAGTTCGAAGCCAGATTCTCTTGATGCAGCCTTTACCCTCGATAAATCAGGCATACTCTATGATTGTTCAAGAAGAAGCTTAGAGGAGTTTTTCTTCTGTTTTGTCGCATGTTTCCGATCCTGTGGCTTTATCTTCCACTGCATTTGGCAGCCGTAAGAAATTCACTGGTACCTATGATTTTGCCTGATTTTAAGTTCAATTGGAAGAAGGCTTCTCCGGATGCTCTTGCTGTTTCCTCTGATGACTCTTCACTTAATCCTCAGAGTGTCACTACCTTCACTCCTCAATAGTATTCACAGATCCTGGACTTGCTGAATAAGAGTCAAGCTACTGTTGCACCTGCTGTGAATTGTGCAGGTATACCTTCTACTCCTTTTTCAATTGATCGTAATTTTTCCTGGATTTTGGACACTGGTGCAACTAATCTTATATGATTTGATTCGAAAAGTTTAAATTTGCCTATTGCTTACCCTCCTAACTCTCGTTTTGTTCAGCTTTCCAATGGTATACACTCTCTTATCACTCATTCTAGCTCTTTTGCTTTATCTCCTAATATTACCCTTACTGATGTTCTTTGTGTACCTATCTTTCACTATAATCTTATTTCTGTTTCCAAATTGGCTCACGATTTGCATTGTGCAGTTGTTTTTTACCCTAATTTTTGTCTTCTACAAGATCTCTCTAATGGCAGGATGAAGGAGATTGGTAGACACCTGCATGGCCTTTACTTGTTTAAGCATTCTTCTGCCTTGGTTAGGTCACCTAGTTCTCTTTCCTCTTTGTCCAACCCATTTTTACATGCTTCTGTTTCTTGTATGACTTCTACTACAACTAAAATTCCCTTATGGCATGTACATTTAGGGCATGTGCCTATGCTCAAATTACATCATTTGTCTTTCTTTGATAATTTGACAATTAATGAAGACTTCACTTGATCAGTATGTCCCCTGGCTAGACTGTCTAAACTGTCTTTTCCTATTAGTACTTCTAAGGCAGAGACTCCATTTAGTTTGATACATCTTGATGTTTGGGAACCTTATAGGGTGTCCACCAATTGTGGTCATCGTTTTTTCTTAACCATTGTTGTTAATCACACTCAAATGACCTGGGTGTACTTATTGAAACTTAAATATGATGTTATTTTAGCTCTTAAATAAGTATCTCTTAGAAATTGCCCATGCTTTGCTTTTTCAGTCGAATGTTCTAATAAAATTTTGGGGTAACTATATTTTAGCTGCTTGTTACATCATAAATAGGCTCCCTTCCTCTGTTTTAGCTTGGCAAATGCCATTTGAACTGTTCTATAACAAACCTCTAGATTTTTCTTATTTTCGTGTTTTTTAGTGTCTTTGTTTTATAGTCAAACCCTACTATTCTGATAAGTTTTCTCCCAAATCACTTCCTTCGATTTTTATGGGATATTTTTCTTCTCAAAGGGGTTATATTTTGTTTTGTTTGGAGTCTAAAAAGTTTTTTGTCAGCAGAAATGTCAAATTTGTTGAAGATGTCTTTCCTTTTCTGTCTACTTCTTACGAGTTTCCTGTTTTGTTTCCCCCTACTCTAGAAAATATCATATTCGGATTTTCTACTCATTCCTCCTCCCACATCTGTTCCTTCCTCTCCAATAAATCTTCCTCTAGATACTCCCTTCAATATCCCATATTCTGTTTCAGCTTCAGTAAGTACATCTCAACCTCCAGTTTCTCCTTATCTACCCATTGTTGAACCCAGGCGGTCTAGCAGAACTATTAAGCCTCCTTCTTGGTTAAGAGGTTTTGTTCATCCCTACCAATCTTCTTCATCCGCAGGTGCTTCTTCTCCCTCTTCTACTTCTTCTTCTCGTTCACCTTTTAATACTCACGCCTTTGTTTCTTCTCTTGTAAACATTACTGAGCCTCTTTTCTATTCTGAGGCTCGAAAGTCTCCCCATTGGATTCAAGCCATGCAAGAGGAAATTCAGGCCTTAAAATCTAATCATACATGGACTGTTGTACCTTTGCCTTCGGGGAAGGTTCCTATAGGCTGTAAATAGGTGTACAAGGTTAAACTTCGAGCTTCTGGTGAAATAGAAAGATATAAAGCTTGTTTGGTTGCTAAAGGGTACAGTCAAAAAGCGGGGATTGATTATTTGGACATTTTTTCCCCTGTTGCTAAAATGGTCACTGTTCGAACCATTTTAGCTCCTTCTACTTCTTCTAGCTGGCCCCTTTATCAAATAGATGTATCCAATGCATTTCTTCAAGGTGACCTTTATGAAGAGGTCTTTATAACTTTGCCTGAGGGTTTTCGCAGCCAAGTAGAGCATATGGTATGTCGGCTGCAGAAATCATTGTATGGGTTGAAGTAGGCATCTAAGCAGTGGAATGCCAAGCTTACTGAAGCTCTTAAGTTGGCTGGTTTTGAGCAAAGTAAGCATGACTATTCTCTTTTCACCAAAAAAAAAAGAGGACAAGATGGTTATTATACTAGTGTATGTTGACAATCTTCTTATAACTGGAAATAACATGGATATGATTACTGACTTGAAAGGGATTCTGAACCGAAATTTTAAGATGAAGGATTTAGGAGAATTAAGATACTTTCTTGGTATTGAAGTTTTAAGGTCTCAGGAGAGAATTTTGTTCAATCAGCTGAAGTATGCACAAGAACTCATCTAAGATACTAGTTTAAGTGAAGCGAATGTTGCTCTTACACCACTTGAGCAGAATCTAAAATTAACAATGGCAGAATTTGATGAAGTAATTTAGCAGCATCAAGAAGATAAGTTGATAGAAGACAAAACAGTTTATCTGAGACTCATTGGAAGATTGATCTATTTAACCCATACAAGGCCAGACATCACCTTTGCTGTCACTCATCTTAGTCAGTTCATGTAAAATCCAAAACAGTCACATATGGAAGCAGCGATGAGAGTAGTGAGATATATAAAGAGAAAACTAGGGCTTGGAATTTTCTTGAAGGCCATCAATAAACACCAGTTGGTAGCATATTGTGATTCAGATTGGGCCTCTTGTCTAATGTCAAGAAGATCAGTTTCAAGTTTCTGTGTACAGTTAGGAGACTCACTCATCTCCTGGAAATCGAAGGAATAGTGTGCTGTGTCTAAATCTTCTGCTGAAGTAGAATATCGAAGTATGGCAACTGTTACATTAGAATTGGTTTGGGTTTCAGGCTTATTCAAAGAACTGGAGATAGGTGTAACTGAACCAGTGAGACTGTTTTGTGACAACAAAGCAGCCCTTCAAATAGCAGCAAACCCGGTATATCATGAGAGAACTAAGCACATAGAGATCGATTGTCATTTTGTAAGAGAAAAGATACAAGAAGGGCTTATAGCTACTGAATACGTTACAACAACAGATCAACTGACAGTTGTTATGATGAAGGCCTTAGGATCACAACAGCATAGTTTTGATTTCCAAGTTGGGGTTAAAAAATGTTGTTACACCTCCAGCTTGAGGGGGAGTGTAGAAAAAGTTATAGGCTGTTGAAACAATTAGTATAGTTAGTTTTTTTTCTGTTATGAATTAATTATGCTTGATTTGTATAAATACATTAATAGTTGTAACTTTATGCAAGTGGAATATGCAGATACTTTTTTAACACTCATGAAATCTGTCTTTGTTTTGGGGTGAAGAATTCAAATCCAGTAGTCGGAACGAGGACCATATGTACAAGGATATGGAATATTTTCTTTTCAAAATGCTGGGAGAGGAATTTCGATTAGAAAGTGATGCGATTCAAGAAGTTCTCAGTAAACCTTCATACGAAATCATATATCATTGTTAATTGAATTTTAAGTCAATATTACATTTTTTTAACTGCTAATCAAGTTTTATTTTTTAATATGCAGATAGATGTGGATGTAATATACAAAAGGTATAGAACTATGAATAATGTCCTCGTTTTAGAGGACCTTAAGTTCGTATTAAACAGATATGCAATTACTAAGCTTTGTCAGTGCAATTTATCGTGCATTATTTGGGAAAATTAAGTTTCTATTGTTATTTTATTATTGTTCATTAGCCTTTTAATGGTGGTTTACATTGCAAAATATGATAATCCTGAAGGTTTTCTTAACGGTTGTGAATGACATTTCTCTATTTACTATGGTATGTTTGAACTTGTTAGAACTGATGGATATTCCTTTCCTCTCTCTTGACTTATAAGAGCATGAAGAAGCTTCTTGACCGGTCGATGTTTACTTTATATGTGAATTTTAGTTTACCTTGTTTCGATGTTTACTTGCATATGAAGATGAAGATGAAGAAAAAGATAGTTTCCAATTTTTTCAAAGAGCCGTGAAGGAATATAGAGCTACAATGAAAGAATATTATAAAGCTGTAAGTCTTGAGTTTTCAAAATGTCAGTCCTTTGTATTTGCACAATGCCATTTTTCTCAAATGTCCGATGTTGTTTATACAATATCAATCCCTTTTATATTCTTAACTTCTATATGTTCTTTGTCAGGTTGTTGATGTTTTTGCTAAAGGGGATCAAGATCAAGCAAACAAAATTCTCGAATAGATAACATATATGTGTAGTTCGTAGGTACTCTTTGCTTCCAAAAGGATCGAGATACAAGCTAAATTAACCTATTTTTCCTGGGAACTTACGGATGAAGTAGATAAATAGTAGTAAACCGAGTGAAAGGAAGTTTTTCCAAAGTTAAGCTTTGGTGTCAGTTGTTCAACTTTGTTAGCAATGCGTATCTGGCTGTAGGAGCTTTGTTTTTTTTAATTTAAACTTAAAAATACGAGTTTCGATAGGCATTCAGTGTTAGGTAATTGGGTATTAATATACAAGTTAAATGACTCCAATGAAGGATTTTGGTGTGGCATAGACAATTTTTTCAAGAAAAGGCTCACCAAGCAGATGAAGAATCCAATCAAAAGAGTTTTGAAACTCGGTTAGCTTCTTATTCTTCGACCATGTTTGCAGAAGAACCTTGTTGGTTCTTTCATTCGCTCTCACTCTCTATTATCGTTTTCTCTATTGTATTTTTCAGGAACACCGAGATAGAAGAAGAAATGTTGTTCGAGTTGCACGATCATGGCATAAGGGAGGCAATCTAGCTTTTGAAATATCACTTAACTTCACTAGCCGGCTTCCTATGTAACTTTTTGATGCTGTAAAATTTAACATATAGATTATGACGTATAAGTTAATGATATCATGTAACTTTTTGTTAATGTATGAAATTATATTTGGATATAAAATATAACTCTCAAGTTATTTATTACTTCTAATCTTTTGCTTTTTTAGTTTAGAGGATAATTAAATTATTGGTTTCGCTAATAATATTCTAGCACATTAGATATGCATTGTAGTTAAAAAAAAATAAAGTAGGTTGTATATTATATTTCTAATATTATATATTATATATTATTATTAATTCATATTTTAATAATAATTATATTAAGAGTGTTATTAAATTATATATTTTTACTGTTATTAAATTGTATTTAATAATAGTTATATTAAAATATAATTAAGTTATTTATTATTTATATACAATTTAATAATAATCCTATTAAAATCTAATAATAATAAAAATAATCATTTACTTAAAAAGAAATTATGATAAGGGTATTTTGGTCATTTAAGTCTTTTTCCTTATACTATTACAATGTCTATTCCATTCAACCAAACACAAAAATACTATTACAATTCTATTCTATTCTCATTCAACTAAATAATTGAATTATTATTACATCTTTATTTAATTATAACCGTATTCCATTATAGCTTTATTTCATTCTCCCCAAACGTGGTGTAAGTGGTGTATATTTATAAAGAACATTGACTTTAGGCGTTGAAAAGTATCCTGAAAGGTGCCTTATATTTCTCTATTTCTCTAAAAGCCCAACAACCAGAGTCATCCAAAGGCCTAATGGCCCAATTAAGGTTAGCATGATACTCATAAATTATGGCTAAATTGTATAAAATATAAGTTGGGAGTTGGGACCTTCTTAAAAGTTTCCCGTGCATAGGAAATTGACAACTCCAAAGAAGACCAAAACTAAATAAAGGAAGACCTTTGACTGCATTTCATGAAATTAAGTTTTTTATTATTATTTCTTTTATAACATTGAGGCATTTAAAGCATGGTTATTAGACACAAACATACATCTAATAAGAAAATATTCAAAATATTAATGTTAAGTTTGGTAATTCACATATTTTAGTATATGAATAAATAATAAATTAATTTAATTAGTATTATTTAACTACTCGTACAACTTATTTTTAATAAAGAGAAGAGAATTTTTTTTCATTTATTTTAAAGAGGTATTATTTTTTTATAAAAATTATTATTATTTTTTTAATTTTAAGTTAATTTCGTACTAATTATTATTTATTATTATGTTTTATTATTGTAATAAAAAAAATTCGTCCTACAACACCATGAATCAAAGGAGGCATATAAAGAAAGTGATTATTTTTTAAAATTGGGATTGTATCCACGACCTTTCAAGTTCCATTGTGCGATAGAAACACTTGGTCGATTTCAACATATTGTGACGTCAATCTCATTACATAATGAGCAGGCTCACCGACAACTTAGGCTTCCTACAAGTCAATGATCCAACTTTTGAGTCTTTCTTTATTAAAATTATTGAAGCATGGAAAGAAGACTCGCACCGGCGCTTCAGTTTTTAAATAAGAAAAAAACATAGAAAAAAGTATCAAAATAGCGGCCATGGAAGCTAGTTAGAAGTTTCAACTAACAGTCATCTCTTATCTTTAACTTCCCACTTTCATATCACAAAATTTCAGTAATTCTGTGGGAGGAAAATTAGAGAGAAATTGAGCCAAAATGATGATGATGAAGGGAGAACAGTGGTCTAATCTAGGCTCAACGATGGCGGCCATTATGTTCGCGTATGCCATGTTCCGACAGTATTTCCCTCCACAACTTCAGGACTATATCTTTCGATATGGTAAAAAGCTGTCGAATTTCATGTATCCTTACGTTCATGTAACCTTCGATGAATTCATCGGCGAGAGGATGAAGAAAAGTGAAGCCTTCTCAGCAATTCAGAACTATCTCAGTGACAAATCTTCTTCAAACGCTAAGCGACTCAAGGCTGATGTTGTTAAAGATAGTCAGTCTTTAGTTCTTAGCATGGATTATAACGAAGAAATCACCGATGAGTTTAATGGAGTCAAGCTTTGGTGGTCTGCTAATCGAACTACTCCCAAAACACAACAGTTTTCATTTTATCCAGGCGCAGATGAGAAGAGGTTTTACACTCTCAAGTTCCATAAACGAGACCGGCAAGTCATCACCGGAATTTATCTTAGCCATGTGTTGAAACAGGGGAAGGCTATCGCTGCAGATAACCGGCAACGGAAGCTCTACTCGAACGGTGGAGGCCAAGGCTGGCTTGGTCACCGAAGTAGCTCAACATGGACACATGTGGCCTTTGAACATCCTGCAACATTTGATACATTAGCAATGGATGAAAAGAAGAAAAGGGAGATCAAGAAAGATCTAGTGAAGTTCAGTAATGGGAAAGCGTATTATGCTAAGATTGGGAAAGCTTGGAAACGTGGTTATCTACTTTATGGTCCTCCAGGAACTGGCAAATCCACCATGGTTGCTGCCATGGCTAACTTTTTGAACTATGATGTGTATGATCTTGAGCTTACAACAGTTAAGAACAATGTGGAATTGAGAAGGCTTTTGATTGAGACATCAAACAAGTCTATCATAGTGATAGAGGACATTGATTGTTCTCTTGATCTTACAGGCCAAAGGGAAGAAAAGAAGAAGAAGAAGAAAGATGATAAAAATGAAGAGGGCGATCCAATTAGTGCAATGTCGAAAAATGAGGAGAGAAAAGAGAGTGAGGTAACACTATCAGGGCTGCTGAACTTCATTGATGGAATTTGGTCAGCTTGTGGGGGTGAAAGAATCATTGTTTTCACCACCAACCATGTTGAGAAGCTTGATCCAGCTTTAATCAGGAGAGGAAGAATGGATAAACACATTGAAATGTCATATTGTAGGTTCGAAGCATTCAAGGTGTTAGCCAAGAACTATTTGGACATTGATTCTCATCCACTTTTCGGAGAAATTGGCAATTTGTTAGAAGAAACAGATATGACACCTGCTGATGTTGCTGAGAACTTGATGTTGAAATCTGATGATGATGATGATGATGAAGAAGAAGTTGAAACTTGTTTGAAGAATTTGATTGAAGCACTTAAGACTGCAAAAGAGGAAGCAAGCAAGAAAGCTGAGGAAGATGCTCGTTTAAAGGCAGAGAAAGAACAGAAGGAAAAGGAAGCAGCAGAAAAGGAACAATCTGTTAAAGAGGATGTCACACAAGATGCAGTATCAGCCAAAGAAGTGAAAGACAATGGAGTCATCCATTAAAAGCCCTCCTCGAGAAACGGTGAGATCTTCCACGATATACATGTAAAAGGTCTAAATCCATATTTATGAGGTGCCATAAAATGGAATAAAATTGTGGTACTTTGGTGTCAAAGATATTCCCTTATAGGTTTGTCTTACTATTATGACTATTTGCAATCTATTTGGCCGGCCATCTTTATTGTTCTGAATTTTCCAGGTGAACTAATAAGATACATTACCAATAGATTGTGTTAGTTCTTACCAATTTTCTTGCTATTTGTAAAATGTCTCTTGATCATCAAGTTTCACACATATTTGCCTGCTATCATTCATTCATATATATATATAATACTTAAACTCATATATAATACACCTTAATGGAAAATGACATAACCAGAAGTAGATTTCCTGTCTTCAAGGCATGATGCCTAGCTTGTATCAGTATAGCATTCCAAGCCGGTTGACCCTGACTTTTTATACACCAAACCATGCTCAACCGTCTTTCAAATACTTGAGTATACACTTCACAACCCTCCAATGAATGTCCAAAAGAGCCTTTGTAAACTAGCTCACTTTGTTAACACTATATGTTATGTCTGGCCTGGTCAGACATATCTGTTTATAGAGATGAACATCTACAAATGGTTCTTCCTCACCTTGTGTCAACTTTGAAAATCCAACCATTAGTGTAGGTGTTGGATTGGCCTCTATCATGTTTGCCTTGGATAATAGATCAAGAATGGACTTCTTTTGATGAAGTACTAGACTTCGGATCACCCTTTGAACTTCAACTCCCAAGAAGAAACTGAGGTCAACTGAATCTTTTAAATGAGAAAGCATCATTCAACTACTTCACCGGCATGTCTATTTCATTTGAATCATCACTTGTAATGATTAAGCCATCTACCTAAACCATCAAATACAACTTGGACTAACAGGTGTTTCTTATAATCAATAATGTGTTTGCTCTTGATACCTTAAACCTTAGCTTAGAAACTATTGTCTAATGGGGTTGTTTATGGAGAAGAGCAATATGATAACTAAGGTAAAAATTAAGAAGATAAAAGGTAAATGAAAAATAAAAACAAGAATGATATGAATTCAACTGAAAATACAAAGTGAAACTTGAAATTGGAGTAAATACTTCAATTTATATACATGAAAAATAACTAAAAATAGCATCATGGTCCACTAATTTATTCATGTTCAACATGTAACGTGACTAACTACCACTAAAATAACCATGCCTACCAATTAAGTTACCCACTAAATTAACCATGAAAAGACATGAGAACCATGTCTTTATTCCCTAAAGTAAAGGCACAAACACATGTTTAACAAATGCATGCATTAGTGCTCATTAATGCATGCAACAACACTCATTGAATTAAAAGTAGTAGATTCCTAGTTGCTTTCTTAGAAACTCATACCTGCTAATAGGAAGTGGCTTAGTTAAAATGTTAGCGATTTGATTGTCAATTTTGAGTAAAGCATAACATCACCACTTTTCTGCACCTCCCTTAAAAAAAAAACAATTTAATGTTGAAACGTTTAGTCTTTCCTAGAAAGAGTGGATTGTGTGAAATGGATATTGAGGCCTGATTGCCCACAAACATTTCAATGTTTCTAACTTGGTCCATATGCAATCAAGCATAATTTTTCTCAACTATAAGGCTTGATTGATAGTTGATGTTGCAGCTATCAATTCAGCTTCTATAATTGATTTGTCACGATCTCCTTTCTTGGAACACTAAGAGAAAATGCTTGAGCCAATACAAACAATTCCTATAGGTACTCTTCATGTCATCTAAAAACCCTGCCCAGTTACTGTAGGAAAATCCAAGCAACTTAAAATTTTGACACTTGTTGAACTAGACACCATAACCGGTGGTTCCTTTGACATATTTGATCACCCCTTTTGCAAAATTTATGAGTTCTTTGCTTGCACAGTGCATGAAATGAGATAGAATACTAACAATATGTAAGACCTTTTTGCAGTGAGATACATCAGTCAATCAATTAAATTTAAATGCCCATGAGTATTATCAAATTTAATATCTTTGAATGTCTTAATACATACAATGACGTTCGCAAGTATAATAGTAGTTGAATTAAATAAAATAAAACTCACGTAAGATTTTAAATATAAATCAGAATAATGAATTCGAATAAAGGTAAATTCTATCTCAAAATATAAGACATTTTATTAATATTTCATCTTTGGATAAAATATTATCTTGTAATTGATTTCTTGATGTAGTAATCAAATATTGACAATGAGAACACGTTGAACAATAAATTTTCCTTTGGTCGATTTATTACTAACATGTAAAGCTAAATAATCCTCACATGTTTATTACGACAATTGCATATGTAATTTTGTTAAATATTAACCTTTCTTTAGACCGATCAATAGTAACATAATTTAAGTTGCATACACACAACATTTTATATTTTAAAACAAGATAATTTACACAACAGGATTTACATGCAAGATTTATTTTGTACTTATTAGAAATACAATAATGTACCTGAATTCATCCATATTTTGAAATTTTTAAGTGTTTTGTTTTTTTTTTCTCAAGGTGGGATATCAAAAAAGATAAGAATGTGTGTAATTTAGGACCATAACCCTGATATATAATTTGACTTAACATTTTATTATAATAAATAATAACATATAATTATTTTTATTATATATGTCACAGTTTTGTATCTAGATATTCTGGTCCCTCATATCTAGGAGTCTGATACTTCGGCTTACATCTCTAAAAATGTCGAGGGCAATATTCTTTTCTTAGAAGCATGAATTGCATAATAGTGTCTCATTCATAAGTTTGGATATTGGAAACCCCAAGTGTCCTAACTCACGAGTTTGGATTCTGCTGTTTAGAGTCTTTGGGTCTATTAATATGTCATGTGGCCTTTACTACTAAAAATGTATAACATCTTGCTGCTATATTCTAGTATATAATTGTAGGGTTTGAATCCCAATCTCAAAAAATGCCACACCCCATCGTTTTTTTATTCTTTTTTATGTCCTGCAATATATTATTTACAATCCAAACTACAAATTTTTTATTTAGTAATAGTTGTGAAAATGATTGATAAACCATGGCTTCAATTTCTATACTAGGTTTGGAACCATGAATTTGGATTCAAATTCACCCTAAATACTTGGAATTTTAGAAATTAATCATGAAAGCTAATATATATAAAATGAATTTCAATAAATCTGACGGTTTGCTGGCGTTAGTAAATTTTGTATATACATAACAAAAATTATTAAAAACTTAAAAGTAAAAGTAGCGAAACTAAAAGTTAAAAAACAAAATGAAATTAAAAACAAAAACTACCACAGAATGATTTTTTTTTAAAACTTGGTTACTAAGTAACCTCTTTTCTTTTAGGGTAAATTTTATAGTTGGTCATCCAACTTTTTTAAAATTTTATTTTAGGCATAAAAAATAAAAAGTTAGCAATATGAGCACTGCCATTACATACACTTTTTTTTTTATCATTTTAGTCACCCACCATTAATTTGTCATTACATATACTCGTTTTAGTCACCCAATTTTAATAAATTTTCATTTTGGTCACTCATTTAATTTTTTAAAATTATTTTTATTTTTTTCAAACACTTACAAAGAATTGAGTTATTCATCAATAACTCAATTCGATGTACAAACTCAAGTTTTTCTTTATAACAAAAGTAATTCCATGTAAAATCTCATATTTTCCGTTTTACTAAAAAATTAAATTTAATTCTAAAAAGTAAAAAATAACGATAAATTGATTTTCCCTGTAAAACATTCACACCCACAATACTATTAAACTAAAATTTAACTGCATCTCCTAAAATTTCAAAATAAGAAAATAAAGGAGGAATTTAAACAACTAAAAATATCCACTAAAGCTTAGATAGAATAATCTAATCGTTTTTATATCAGCTTAAATTCTAAAATAATTTGAGAAAATTAGGGGAAAAAAAAAGAAAGAAAGGGAAAATTGGTAGCAATGTGGAATGGCAGGTAAAGACTCAGACCCAATAATAATGAAATGAGAAAGACAGATATCTGCAAAGAGCAGAATCTCCATATGGTTCTGGTTAGAATGTCGCAACCTATGAAAGCTATTTATGTCTGTCCCTAATTCTTTATGTATATAAGTTCTAAAAACAAATTCCATATCAAATCCTTCCCCACATCTATTAAATATATACCTTCCCTCTTCTCAAACTCTTAATTTCTATCTACCCTTTTGAAGGGTTAGTTAGCAGCATATCGTATTCTTATCACAAGATTGAGACGACTGTCACATTCCTCCTTTTAATTTCGACTTTATTAGCATGTTTGTGATAAAATATATATATATTATTATGTACAAATTTAAAGTAAAAATAAAATTTATTTTAAAAGATTTGTAAAATATAACTTAATTTTTCTTGTGTTAACATGATTGGAGTCTTAACATCTTGATAGTCAAGGTTTGAATCATTTGAATCATTCTAGATGCAAATATTTTACGTTTTCTCTTTTAAAAAAAATTAATTTAACTTTGCCAATGATGCCTTGATTGTATTTTACAAGGTTAAGGCCCTATAATTTTCATAGTCTATATTTGAGCTCGTCATGCACAAATGACATATATGGATTTTCTCTAAAATTATTTTAGTTTAAGTTTAACAATGTATGGATATTTAAAATCTAGTTTTACATATATTTTTGTTTTCAATTTGTTATGCTTTATATTGGGTTAATTCTAGTTCAATTTTTTTCGGTATAATAAAGACAACATTAAGCGAAACTAATAAATAGGCTCATTCGTCTTTGAACATCTGAAACAATTCTATTAAACTAAGTCTCGCATGGTGGAAACTCATAAACTTGGATCTTAATAAATCTTGACACCGTAACCTTTTGCCATATGATCGACGACTACATTGAGTCCTTGAAAGATGTCGAAAACAAACCTTCCATCCTTGACACACGATTTGATGAATCCTGCGTAATTCCATTAACTGACCATCCTCTGCAACTCCCTCTACAATCGTTTCTATCAAAAGAGTATTATCACTCTCAACTTCTAACTGACGAATCCCCTTCTTCCATGCTAAAAGGAACCCCTCCAAAATAGCTCTTGTTTCGATCTTAAAAATTGCTTCCGTACTTAACAACCATGAGAAATCCCAGAGCCAATTAACATTAGCATCTCTAAACACTCCTCCAATCCCAACATAAGTTCTATTCGGCGAAACAACTCCATCCGTATTAAGTTTAATCTAATTCTATCTTATTAGACACGTAATAGTTATAAATATGTATTTATAATTGTTTGTACTTATAAACAAATTAAAAAAAAACCTTCAACTGTAATTACAAAACATATTTGAAAACACAAAAATACTTTATTAATATTAGAATGTTCCAAACACTACGAGCTAGATTAAGCTTTAGGCAGAATTTTTTAAACACAAACTACGAACGAAAGATTAATTACAATAAAAAAGTAAAAAGAATATCAAATTGTTGTTAAAAAAAATTTACGGTGGCTTTTCAATGCCATTCAACCTTATAGCAATTATTACAAGATTTGACTTTCCTTGGAAACTTCTTTTTAATCTATAAATACCTTCCCTCAATACTAAATCAAAACAACCTTAAAAAATATTAAATAAAAAAATTTACATAAATTCAAATTTCATATATTGGAGGTATGTTATTATTCAATAATTCTTTTCCATATTATTTTTTATTTTAAAATATTTATAAATAGTCGGAAAGTAATTTTAAGTAATTATAAGAAAATATTTTTGTTGATACAAATTACTAACAAGTAAAAGAGGACGTTAGAGAGGAATGTTGCTGTGTAAGGTTTTTTTCAGAGGAGCCAATCTTTGGTTTTCGTGCACTCAAGTTTATATAGGAGGGGTCACTTTTTATCTTGTAGTGCCACGTAGCCAACAATAAAGTGTCATGCATGATTGCACGTGTAAGTTAAATAATAGGGCTGTTACAAGTTAGTTGTCGCCATAAAGTGTATTGTATGGTCTTATTTTAACATTATTGTCCTTGAGGTTGTACGAGTTTATTATGCGTTGGTGGTTCCCACGAGGAGTACATATTGGATTGTCTCTAGGCTGACTCAAACAAGATTCATGGAAGATTGCTTGCGGACCACTCCACACGGATGATTGGTACAAGCAAATCCTCTCAAAAGGTTGCATGCAAACCACTCCTGATAGAGAGTCATTTGTAAACTGCCCAATAACTTATCATGTGTCGTATTGAGATAAAGTAAAACAATTGCCCTTTTGATCGGGAAGTAAATTATAAAGTGGCTTGCCTTGAGATATTCCAAATAATTAGTCATTGCAAAGAGTTATCAGGGCAAGTTGTATCACAGAGGGATTAGTAAGTGAAGAGTTCCGTTGCTTACGTGTGATAAAGATGCTTTAAGGAGAAAGGAAATGCATCGAATATTCTAGAAGGAATTAATAGTGGAGTGTTACAGTTGTTTTTTGGGAAACGACAACAAATGATGATGCAAGCTTCATATCCCTCTTGTGAGGTATGTGTCCAATTAGAGTTAGTCCGTGAATCATTACAATTGTTAGCTCCAAAATACATAGTTTCTGGAGAGGCCTTTAAATCCCCTAAGTTCAAAGACTTTGGGTTCTATTTTTATTATAAAAAACACATAGTTTGTATTGACGTGACATTGATGATCAATTTATAATAATACGTAACAGCCTCTCAATATGACACATGACAGATATAAATTAAAATTTTTTAAAAAAATACAAATTAATTTTAAAAGGTATATATTTTTTTAAACAAGTTCAGATACCAAATAGGTACTTTTTGGATAGATTCAAGTACCAACTAAGTACTTTTAGACAAGTTCAACGGACAAAATTTATGTTAACCTTTAAAAAATTAAAGTTGTTAACAAATTGAGAAAATATGTGCGATGAAACACAAGTCTAAATATCAACCAGTTAAAAAAAATATTTTAAGTGCCAACTAAATATTTTTGAACAAATTCTTAAATAAACTAGATATTAACCTTCTAAAAAAATCTTAAAAAACATTTGTTTTATGAGGAGGTATAAAGTAAATGATACAATCTTGACTTAAGGGTGCAAAAAGCCCTCAAAGTTTTTCAAAAAAAGCAATTAAATCCCTAACTTTTTTTTTGCATTCGTTTGGATACTTGAACATTCAAAATTCATCAAAAAAACCCTCAAACCTTTTAAAAAAAAACAATTAAGCCCCTACTTTTTTTGTACTCAATTGAGTACTTGAACTTTCAAAATACATCAAAAAGATCCTCAATTTTTTTCAAAAAAGTAATTAAGCCCTTGCTTTTATTAAAAATTAAAAAAAATTATAATCAATAAAAGCTATAAATATTATTAAATTTTAATAAAAAATTTAACTATTAAAAATTTATTATAAATTAAAAAAATATAAAACATATAGAAATATAAAAAAGTATAAAATTTTATTAAGTCGTAAAAAAATTATACAAAATATAAAGAAATATAAATTTTGTAAATTTTTTTTTAAATTATCGTACAAAAAGAAACTGCTGTACATAAACGTGGTCTTTACATTAATAAAAACCAAATTTAAGAGTTGATCCAACATCAACGCATCACATCATATTTTCTTTGTTCATAGTCAATCAATCTTAATGAACTATGAAAAGTCAAAAAAGCACTAGGCTTAGCTAAGCAAAGAAAAGAAAAAGAAACTCACCAATTCCCGATTTCGGCTCTAAAAAGAAATTGGAGGATTGTTTTTCAGTTCTATTCCCTTTTTTCTTTTTAAGGATCAATTTTGAATGAAGATAATCTTAGATACACGAGGATCCCATTATATGGCATAGTATGAAGCTTTCCCTCAAAACAAGTAAACGACCTATTCTTATTTATTTGTTTCAGATTTTCATTATCAAAATTAATATTATTCTGAAGTAATTTCAATTATTTTAATAAAAGACATAATTAACATTATTAAACGTAGATGGTTTGAGTTGGACTTGAAGTAACCTTGTCGAGTAACAAATACACGACATACGTGACCACCACCACCTAACAACTCAAATTATCAAAGAAAAAAAAGTTTATTTAGTTGTCTGTTTATTTACTAATTATATTTTAATATTTATTTTGACTTTTTTTTCATTAAAGAGAAGTTTAATATTATCCACCTATTACCTAGTTAAACTAAAAAAAAAAAATCCTATAGATCTCTCCCATTTTTATTAAGATTGGAAATAATTCAAGCATATACTCAAAGATATCGTGGTCCTTCCAAACCTTGACTTTTCCTTGTACTTTTCTTTTTCTTTGTCCCTCACTGGTGAACTTCAATCTCTTGGGATTATCGCTTTATGTAATGTTTAAGCTTCATTAAGTTGTTTCCTTGTTCTAGATTTCCTTCAAGCTCATCTCCTCGCTACCAGGCGATGAACCCAATGATATTTAACAGGGAAAAGAAATAACTACATTCTTTTTAATGTTCTATTATAGAGATTGATGAAACCTGGAAAAAAGTACTTGAAGAATTTGGATAAAAAGCTTCTAATTTCTATCCTAAATTGACATTTCTTCCATTTTCTTGTAGTTTTATTTATTTTTTCTTATGGACTTTGGTTTCTTTAAGAGTTATAATGGATGATATGAGCCCAAAGTCAAGCTCTGGGAGATTTCGAAAATGGTTCAAAACGAAGCACAAGAACAAGCAGAAGCACAAGGAACCTGATCCTTACAACTACCTGGATGGACTTTCAGGTTTTTAAGTAATTTCTATTTACTCATCATTAGTTTTGGGAGTTTCCTATTGGATTCGAGTTTCAATTGCCATGTTTTTCTTGCAGATGGAGAAGATGAAGGTGATTATATCATGGAAGATGTTTACATTAGTTCGTTTGAAATGGATCCATGCACTTCGACCAATGAGTTAAGGTGAGTTTTACAGGCTTAATGTAGTTAAGGGAAAAAAAAAAAAAGAGAGTTGAAGATCAATTAGCTAACCTTTTCCTTCGTGTTTCAGAATTTTTGTGGGAACTTGGAATGTTGCTGGAAGATCTCCTGTAGGAAGTTTAGCTGTTGATTTAGAAGAGTGGTTGAAACCCCAGGATGCTGCTGATATCTATGTTCTCGGGTATGAAATAAGTCAGAAATATTAAGAATCATGTAATGCTATAGCCTATTCATAATCAAAAGAAAGAGTTAATTCACTAAGTTGACATAGAAAATTGCTGACCTTCAGATTTCAAGAGATCGTACCATTGAAAACTCGAACCGTGATCGGAGCGGAAGATCCGACTGAAGCAACAAATTGGAATTTGTTAATAGGAAAAACACTAAATGAAAACTTTGGTTGCCCTTGGTTGACTCCCATGTTGAATCCGGTCTCAAGTGACAACTACCAGTATGTCAAAGTTCCTGACTGTGAAAGAAGAGCAAGTTTCAGTGGCGTAATTGATAGCACACTGATGAGAGGGAGGTGGATAACTCAGTACCATCAGCAACTAGTTCTTGGTGGCAGCAAATACAAGCTAATGGCAAGCAAGAAAATGGTTGGAGTTTTTATAAGTGTATGGATGAAGAAGGAATTGCTGAAGAAATACTGTGTTTCAAATGTGAAAGTTAGTTCAGTGGCCTGTGGAATCATGGGCTATTTGGGAAACAAAGGTTCAGTGTCTGTTAGTATGTCAATTGAAGGTACCAGCTTTTGCTTCATTGCTGCTCACTTGGCTTCAGGTGAGAAGAACGGTGATGAAGGTCGAAGGAACCGTCAAGTTTCCGAGATTTTTAAGCGAACTTCTTTTCCTCGATCAGCCAAAGATGATGACAATCGACATCCTCTCACCATCTTAGGACATGAGTAAGTACTTCAACAAGGCAAACAAAAATATAACAAAAAATATAAGGATGACTGAGACTTGGCCCTAATAGATACCTGTGTGAACCAAAATTTTCAACATATTAATCATCCCCTAAAAATGCTAATGAGTTTTCTTCACTTCTTTCACAAAAAGAACAAGAGATATTGACCTATGGAGGAGAAAATTTTTATACAGTAGGAATTAGTAATCTAAATCTTCTAGCGCTCATTAGTTATAAGTTCTTTATATATTTAGGGAATCATATTCCTAAACCATGTCTGAATGTATGTATTGGACACAGATGTTGGATGAATACTTTAGGGAAAAAATGAAGAGTCCAGTTCAGGTAACATAGCTCAAAACTATTCTGCATTCCAACAAAGGATCATTATTCATCACAACAATGAATAATGCTAACCTTTAATATCATTATGGATAGCAATAATCCTAACTTTTACATAATCTGATAACCTTTCAGTCTTAAGAAAATTTCCATTTGTATGTAGTTAATTGGTCCTACACCTAACATATTCTAAAATTTCAAGACTTCAATGGTTTGTTTCATACAATTTCTTTGTCTAGTTTCAACAAGGTTTTTAAGGTACACTTTGGCTCAAAATGCAAAACAGTTACATAAAGGTGATTATGTAAACTTTATGCAGATTAGTTAAATGAAAACTCCTAATTCAATTATCATAATTCTTGTGGAGACAGTCAGATATTCTGGTTCGGAGATCTCAACTATAGGCTAGACTTGGAAGACAATTTGGCTAGGGATCTGATAAAGAAGCAAGACTGGAAAGCACTGCAGGGTTTCGATCAGCTTCGAAAGGAACAAGAAGATGGAGGAGTGTTTGAAGGTTGGAGAGAAGGGAACATCAAATTTGCACCAACATACAAGTATTCTTCATCAAATTGCAATCGTTACTCGGGTGGCCTTCCCAACAGATCAGGAGAGAAACAAAGGACTCCAGCATGGTATATGTTTTGCAATCAACTACCTGTTACAGAATTGATTTCTTATCACTACTACAATAGACAATCAGGCACATCGTCACCATATATAAACTATTTCCAAGTTTTTTCATATACGTCCGAATATGTCGAAAGAATGCCTGCTAGACATAGGTGCTAGACATGAATGGTTAAGAAAAATGAAGAGTTCTTGTAACATAATATATAAGACCTGGATTTATGATAAGCTTACTAGCATGATCGATGTATGTGTCTGGTCGCAGGTGTGATAGAATTCTGTGGTATGGAAAAGGAGTGAAACTTTTATCTTACTTTCGCAGTGAAAGTAAGTTTTCTGATCATCGGCCTGTCTCTGCCCAATTCTCAACACAGATAGAAGTCATGAAATCCACCAATTCAAGATTTCTAGACAAGGAAACCAATTTTCATAATATTATGCCTCCAGAACAGATTGTAAGTTCTCCTCATTCTTACCATAGAATGACATTCTATGTCTTCCTACATAGTAACACTAATGCATGCATACTTCAGTAAGTTTTGAATTAAGTTTGGCAAATCTGCATATAACATCATGCATGATAGATAGTGTTTTCATTGCAGGGACCAAGCATAAACAAAGAAGAAGGCAAACCTACATTACTATCTTTGATTGTAAAGGATACAGAATCATCTTCAACACATATGCAAGTAGATACAAATTATTAAAGCAGATTCGGCAGGCCTACAGCTAAATTGTTTAACTATAGGTCGGCTTTGAGGAGGCATCATTATTTCGTAATCTTCTTTCATCTCTTACTTTTTGTCAGACATGGTTATATGAATTGGCTATGAGTTGGATGTAGAGATGTAACCTAGTGCTTATAATACTATAAATGCAAAGAGAAGTTCCTAATGAATTGATAATTGAATAAGAACTGCGACACATCAAACCTCTTATTCAGTAAAATGAGAGATTTTTGAAAGAGAATATTAAAGGTTCGAACATTGCAATCATTCTCAGATTTTGTCAATAAGTAGCTGAAATAGTTATATATGAAATTTTGTCATGTAAAAATGAGTTCAAAAATGGCATAATCTTTCGCACCTTGTGCACTAACGAATAGCAGATACTATGCCTTCATCCCTTATCTTGACTTTATCATAAATGTTTAGTCCAAAAGTTGGTGTGCAAGTAAAATTCAGAAATATCAACACCATGGTTGCAATGTTGGCATGTCAAAGACTTACAACAGATCAATTTGCATCATTTGCTTGAAGAATTCCACCCAATTTCTCCACATTAACTGATTGACAACTGGGACATATACACCTCTTCTGCAACTCTTCACTGAAGGAAGCACATGTCGTTTTCAGTTCAGAAGTCTGCTTGTTTCCAGTCAAGGAGGTATTTGCAAGTAATAGTTTTCATCCACAGAAGATGTTAATGAAAAAGATTATAAAAGCCAGCATAACTATTCAAATATACTTCGCCTAACCTTGCTTGTATTTAGATTTATAAAATCTATATTTCCAGCATTGGAAAGATCCAAAGATGAATATTCTACTTGACTCTTAAGCCTATGCCAATGTAAAAAATAAATAAAAGATTTCAACTTCTAAAAGTTACCAGTTTCAAGAATTTCTTTTTCTTTCCAGTCATTTTCCTGATAATGAAACAGAGAATTAATTAGTAAGGAAAGCAGTATAGTTTGCTGACATCTGAAGCACTAACTCAATCTGTCTTTCACGTTCAAAAAAAAAAAAAAATCCTATCTGTGTTTAGATGCGTTAGTCACACGTAGAGAAATGCTAATATATGATTTATTGCAAAACATGCACATGTCATTTTCACTTTCACATCATACTTCTATAGTATCAAGACTTAACGTTTAGTTGATGACACTTCAATATGTAGTTCCATATTCAAATTTGATTAGGATATCTTGTCAAGTTCTCTAAAGCTTTTGCTTCTCGCGTTATGACATCCATCAGATACACCTTCCTTTCAATGTCAATCAATTCCAGCTGAAGCTGCATGGTTTTCAGACCATACTTTTTAGTAAAACTTTGGCAGATACCTTTAACTAAGATTCCCATAATTTCAGCAACTAAGTTAAAAGCATCTAAATTTTTAACAGTGCATCTTATTACTGATATTTCTAGTTCGCCAAAGACTAGTTACCTGCTTTTGGATATTCTGTTCAGCAAGGTATTCTTCCTCCTCATTAGCTATTTGAGAAACAACATGGGTAAACTGATCCTTAAAATTTATTGAAGCAATTTCAGTGGCCTCCTTTACCAATTTATGATCCTCTTCTGGGGAAAAGGAAACTAAAGAAAAAAAAGAAAACGTTTACTCAATCTTTTCTACCATGGAAAGAAGACAGGGAGAAAAATAAAGAGGTCAGAAGCTGGAGAAACCAGTTAAAATTTGAGACACGCTACTTGTTTTGTAGCAATCCCGCTATGAACATGTAGTTTCACGTTCATATGACAATTTTACATCTAAAACACAGCCACTCTATTGTTGGTGAATTGCCAAGATAACCAATCCATATAAGGAACTTATAGTTTGACACAGCTTTCACAAAATTTTGCTTAAGCTTAACTGCCTTAAAGAAGCCAGGGGTATCTTTGATATACTACTAATATAAAACAAGATTTTGGGTATTGACTTGAAATAGGTTATGCAATAAGAAGCATAGAGTTATAGTTTTGTAAAATAAACATAAAAGCTTATCATTATAAAGGGAAAATCAACCTGTTCAAATTAACGCCACATGGTCATGAACTGTTATGATTTATATTTTACTAAATGTAGGTAAAACAAATCTGATGCCCTTAATAAGATCTATGTAGATGGGAAAAAATGATAAAGGAAAACCTTTTAAGATAGTCTGGAAAACAAGGGAGATGAAAAAACAGGATGAATTTAAAGGCTATAACCTGTTGCATTGCCAATAGTATTCTTGTTCTCAGAACCAGAAGCTATTGTCTCTTGGAATTTCCTGAGTAACAAGTATTTAGCATCTCATAAATAAATCATCTTTAAGGAGTAAGAAAGCAAACCAAATATCCTTAAATATCGGTATAAAGAATGAACAATTTATAATAACAATACTCTAAATCCCCCAGCTAAAATTTATGTTATTAGGCTCTCCCCATCCTTGTTTTAGCGCTCCATTGGTCTCTTTTCCATACCAGATGAAAAGGGAAACCTATTTCATGAGCATATTGGCATTTTCAACTACAACTACATACTAGTCCGTGGTAAGAAATAAATACAGTCATAATTACTGATGATCTATTCATGGAATAGCTCGATCATAGCTACAGCATATCTATGAAGAGAAGAATATAATCATAAGCTTATGAAAGGATTCAGATGATTTATACAGAACCTTATCTTAGTATTGAACTCAAGCATCTGTCAAATAAACTCATCTCTGCAAAGAATTGACAAGAAACAGGATCAGCAATTCTTCTTCTTTCAGAAGCTAAAAAAACTAAAAAAAGATGATCTCTTTACCTTGATGTTGCTTCTTTATTCTTCAAATAATCCATGCAAAATTTATAAATAAAATTATTTATTTAATTAAGTATAGAAACAATATATTTATTTATTTATTTCAGATATAACAAATCAAAATAACAGTGTCGATTTAGTACCTTAAGCTCCTCAATTTCAGATCCAACGTTGGATACTTCATCTTGAATCAAAGCAATCCTGGCCTGCTAGTAATTTGAAAAATAAAAAAGGGAAGTTTTAAAATAGATAAAAGTTTAAAAATAAAGCGACAAAAAAGAACCTCTAGGGCTTGAATCGAAGCTTCGTTCAAAGCTAATTCAACTTCGAAGCCTTTAAGCTCTTGCTCAGTTGTTTCTTTCAAACGTTTCGCTTCTTCAAGCTCAGAGTTAGCTGCTTCAAGCTCTGATCGGAGCTCTTGGATTTGCTTCTTCAAGCCAACGACTCTTCTCTCTATACGTGTCAAATTCCGAACATATCAAGCGAAAAACCGTCTACTTTGAAAAGAAAATATAAGAGTGAAAAAAAGCTTCGATTCGACCGGAAATTTCAATTCTGTTCTCATTTCATTTCCAGCATTTTTCTCACGAAACAAACAGAAACATATAAGATAAATGGAAAGAAAACGATTACCTCCTTGAGATTTCTCAGAAGCGAAATCTCGGATTAGAGAGAGAAGATTTTTCGGTGGATCGATTCCCGCCATTTTTGCTAATTTGAAGGGATGAAGAGATTTTTGAAACTGAAAAGCTTTTATATAGCAATGAAGTTAATTTTAAAAAAATAATAATATTAATCTACTTGAGACTGTAACCTTGGGCCTATATTAGTAAAACGCTTAGCTCAATATGTAGAAAGGTCATCCATATTAGGCCGAAGCCCAAAATCAATGCAAAATTTAATATTTGTACAATAAATTTATGGGAACTATTTAAAAACCCAGAAATCTAACCATGTTGAGTGTTGCGGAAGGGTAACTTAGAGAAATCGAAATTAGATGTGGTGTAGCTCTAAAAAGGGCCTTTTAGGGTTTCAATCAGGTGCAACAATTGTGCATGATGGACAATGTAGTTGAAGGGCAGCCACATAGGTAGTTGATAGGGATGTGCTACGTGGTGCCTGTAGCGACGTAAAAAGTTTAGCTTAGCTTGGTCGCTAATTGTGGCGATTTATTGAAAAAAGTTTGAAATTTGACGTTTGATTTTTGAAATAAACAGGGAGTCGCCACCGATCCTTTTTCCTAGGTGTGATCGGACACCTATTAGATCTCTTATTAAAACAAATAAAAGGCTAAGTTTAGGTCTACATTAGAATCCAGAGAAAATTTAGGGTTCGGGAGTCGGTTACGCGCGAGGAAGGTATTAGCACCCTCGCGACGCCCAAAATTGGTATCTTATTAAACACATGTTGTCTTGATTTTCAAAAATACGAATTCAATTTGACATTTAAGTGTGATCCGATTGAAGGAAATGAGAAGTTGCAAGTTTTTTTTGTTTTTTAGAAGGACGTCCCGTTTTTAACACGAGCCGATTAATTTCACCCAACATAGCGATGAAATCGATGACTTAATGTTAAAATCGGTACATTGCCTTATTCTTAAAATTAAAATGTAAAAAGTTTTTAAAATGATAGTAAAAAAAATCCAAGAATATTATTGTCAAAAAAATGCGAATAATGATGTGAATAATAAAATATATAAAATATAAAATATTAAAATATCAAAATATTAGAATAATAATAATTAATATTGACAAATAAAAAATAAAATAGAAATAAAAAAAATGTACATAATATATATTAGAAATAATAATGATGTTTAAAAATCAATACTATTAATAATACTACATCAATATGTACATATATAAAAAAAATAAATACGTGATAATATTAAAAATATGTACATAATATAGTGTTAAAAATACATACATAATATAGTTAAGATATATACATAAGATAACATGTAAAAAAATATATATATAAATAATATAATATTAAAGATATATACATAAAATAGTATAATATATATATACGTAATATAGAATTTAAAATATACCTAATATATTAAAAGAATATATATAATATAATATTAAGAAATATAATAATAACAAAAAAAGGAGAGAGAGGGAGAGGGTGGATGATTTTTGGCCACAAGGTCGGCCATCATCCGGTCGCCGGACCGCCGCCGGCGCCACCGTACACGGCAGCCGGACCTCATAAAAACTTTTTCGATAAAAATGGGTAAGCTTTCTCCTTTTATTTTTTATTTTACTTTCGTATAAAAGAAACAAAATAAGATTGAAAGGAAAACAATAAGTAAACAAAGAACTTAAAATGAGAATAGACAAAGAAACCTCTTTTGCTTTGATCTTTGATTAATCTTCAAAAAAAACTAGCTTTTCCAAAAACTAGCCTTCACAATAACTCTTCTCCTTGATTACTTTAAAAAGAAACCTCTCCAAAAATCCTTTACAATAACTTTCTCTCCCAAAAACTCTAAAAAAAAAAAATCCCCCCCATATACAAAATATGAGAAGGCTTATATAGCCATTTACAAAATATTTTTTTTATTGTTTATGTCTTCATTTGTAGGTACAAGTGGTGGTGGAGCAAGTGTGGTTAGTGGAGTAGGTAATGGAGCAAGTGTGGCTAGTGGATTTGGTGGTGGAGAAGGTGTGGCTAGTGGAGTTGGTGGTGGAAAAGAAGTGGCTAGTTGAGAAAAGTTTAAGTTGTGGGCTAGGTTTTTTATTTTGATTTGGGCTTAGGGTTTGGGCCATTGGGGTTTTGATGTAAATTGGGCTTTGGGTAGTTAAGATTTTGGGTTTTGGGTTTAATTTTGGTGGGTTAGGTAAGGCTAAATTGGGTTTTGATGTAAATGGGCTAAAATTGGCCTACAACAGCTGCCCCTCTTTGCTTATTATCGTGTAACGAGAATAGAGCAAAGATATAAAGAAAGGCCAATTTTGCCCGGTCTTGCTAAGTATGGACTTCTTTGGTGCTCTTCTCATCCAGGTAGTCTCTTTCCAGTCCATCGCATCTTGTAGCTTTGGTTCAATCCACTGCAAATTCGGAGATATGCCTTGTAGCTTCAATCTATTCCAATGTAATTCAATATGCTCTTCTATCGCTTCAGTGAGATAAGGTTTTGGTCTTCTCTTCTGCGACTCCAGAAAGGCAAGATCTGATGCCCTCGATCAACTCCACTGCAACTTTAAGGAGACAAAATCTGACGTCTTCAATCAGCTTCAATCTTTATTCTCTACTCTCTCGCAATATGAGTTGATTTTTTGAAACTTAACTTGAAAAGCAGATTTTGAAAATACCTCGATATGTGACTGGAGGTTCAACTCACCTCTCGCAATATGAGTTGATTTTTGAAAAATAGAAATTAAAAGACTCAACTCAACTCTCGCAGAAATTAAAAAGCTCAACTCACCTCTCGCAATATGAGTTGAATTTTTTGAAAAAAAAAAGAAATTGAAAATAGCTCAGCACGTGAGCTAAGGCTCAACTCACTTCTCGCAATATGAGTTAATTTTTGAAAACAGAATCTGAAAAATAGATTTTGAAAATACCTCGACATGTGACCCGAGGCTCAACTCACATCTCGCAATGTAAGTTAATTTTTTTGAAAAATATAAATTGAAAAAATACCTCAATGTGTGATCTAAAGCTCAACTCACCTCTCGCAATATGAGTTAATTTTTTTGAAAGACAGAAATTGAAAATAGCTCAGCGCGTGAGCCAAGGCTCAACTCACCTCTCGCAATATGAGTTGATTTTTTTTTAAAGGCAGAAATTGAAAAACAGAAAATGAAAATACCTTGGCGTGTGACCTGAGGCTCAACTCGCCTCTCACAATACGAGTTGATTGTTTTGACAACAGAAATTGAAATTACCTCAGCGTGTCCTGAGGCTCAACTCACCTCTCGCAATATGAGTTGATTTTTTTTGAAAAACAGAAATTGAAAATACCTCAGCATGTTTTGAGGCTCAACTCATTTCTCACAATATGAGTTGATTTTTTTTTGAAGAACAGAAATTGAAAATACCTCGGCGTGTGACCTAAGGCTCAACTCGCCGCTCGCAATACGAGTTGATTTTTTTGACAACAGAAATTGAAATTACCTCAGCGTGTCCTGAGGCTCAACTCACCTCTAGCAATATGAGTTCATTTTTTTTATGAACAGAAATTGAAGAACAGAAATTGAAAAGACCTCAGCATGTGAGCCGAGGCTCAACTCACCTCTCGCAATATGAGTTAATTTTTGACAAACAGAAATTGAAATTACCTCAGCATGTCCCGAGGCTCAACTCACCTCTCGCAATATGAGTCGATTTTTGAAAAACAGAAATTGAAAACCAGAAATTGAAAATACCTCAGCGTGTGAGCCAAGGCTCAACTCACCTCTTGCAATATGAGCTAATTTTTGATGAACATAAATTAAAACCACCTCAGCGTGTCCTGAGGCTCAACTCACCTCTCGCAATATGAGTTGATTTTGACAAACAAAAATTGAAATTACCTCAGCGTCTTGAGGCTCAACTCACTTCTCGCAATATGAGTTGATTTTTTTTGAAACATAAATTTAAAAAATGAAAATTGAAAATACCTCAGCGTGTCCTGAGGCTCAACTCACCTCTCGCAATATGAGTTGAAATTAAAACACAAAAATTGAAAATACCTCAGCGTACCCCGAGGCTCAACTCACCTCTTGCAATATGAGCTGATTTTGAAAAAGTAGAAATTAAAAGGTTCAACCCACCTCTCGCAATATGAGTTGATTTTGAAAAAGTAGAAATTAAAAGGTTCAACCCACCTCTCGCAATATGAGTTGATTCTTGACAAACAGAAATTGAAATTACCTCATCGTGTCCTGAGGCTCAACTCACCTCTCGCAATATGAATTGAAAAAAATACCACAGTGTGTAATCTGAAGCTCAACTCACCTCTCGCAATATGAGTTGATTTTTTTTTAAAAACAGAAATTGAAAATACCTCAGCATGTGAACCGAGGCTCAACTCACCTCTCGCAATATAAGTTGATTTTTTTTTGAAAACAGAAATTGAAAATACCTCAACGTGTCTTGAGGCTCAACTCATTTCTCGCAATATAAGTTGAATTTTGAAAACAGAAATTGAAATTACCTCAGCGTGTCCTGAGGCTCAACTCACCTCTCGCAAAATGAGTTGATTTTTTTTTACGAACAGAAATTGAAGAACAGAAATTGAAAAGACCTCAGCATGTGAGCCGAGGCTCAACTCACCTCTCGCAATATGAGTTAATTTTTGACAAACAGAAATTGAAATTACCTCAGCGTGTCCCGAGGCTCAACTCACCTTTCGCAATATGAGTTGATTTTTGACAAACAGAAATTGAAATTACCTCAGCGTGTCCTGAGGCTCAACTCACCTCTAGCAATATGAGTTGATTTTGAAAAACAAAAATTAAAAGTACCTCAACGTGTCTTGAGGCTCAACTCATCTCTCGCAATATGAGTTGATTTTCCTTGAAAAGTATGAATTAAAAACATCAAAATACCCAAAACCTGTCCTTTGGTAGAACTCGGGTGTCTTTTCCTTTGATTCAGTGCGACTCTCATTCAAGATTTCTTGCTCTGCTGGAGTACCTGTATATGCTATGTATGATGTTATCATGATATGTACATTTTGTCTTAAATGCTTTTATGCCTACATGATTATGCAGTGCTCCTTAAGTATGTTTGTCGTATGTCCATTTAGCCACGATTGTTGAGGATCTGTGTTCATTGCTTTGATTCTCGACTTTCTCTTCAGGCCTTATACCTGCCTTCAAGTTTCACGAGTAATTGACGTTCCTCAGATATCACTCTTCTGCCCCCGATTGAACTTTGTTCTTACTTTGAGACTCTTGTGCTTATCAAATTTTCATCCAGGTAATGCTTAACATTTCTTTTGTTTAGAGTATGTCATTTCTCCATTTATCATGTAAATAAACATAATGAGATGCATGAAAAAGGTCAGGTAGGGAAAAAATGATATTTCATATTCATCTATTTCAAATGTGGCAAACAAAGCAAGTTAACCAATGAGAGTAAAAAATGTCAAAAAGAAAGAAAGGATCGTATTCAACGGATACAAATACTTTAGATATTCGACACATGAACTCTTCCACGTTCCTCAATCAAGAATCTTTTCGAGTCTGGCTCTTTGCGTAGAAGATTTCGAGCTTTCAAAAATGCTTCAAATACTGTAGTCTCACTGTTTGACCCGCTGTTAAAACGCCACGCTCTTTAAGCCAGGTTTACCTCATTAGGACGCCCTCTCGGGTTTTCATCCTAATCTTTTGTGCTAATCAAGACGCCCTTTGCGAGTTTTCGCCTTGATCCCTCTTTTTTTTTTGGATGCCCTTTTCGGGTTTTCATCTCAAGCATAATATTTCTTCACAGCATCTGAGTTCACTGGATTCGGTAGCTCCTTGCCATCCATCTCGGTAAGGATCAAAGCTCCTCTTGAAAATGCCTTCTTTACGACGTATGGTCCTTCCCAATTTGGTGCCCATTTTCCTTGCAGGTCCTTTTGTATTGGGAGAATCTTCCTCAGTACGAGTTCTCCTTCGTGGAATTCTCTTGGCCATACTTTCTTGTAATGGGCCGCGATCATTCTCTTCTGGTACATCTGCTCGTGACAAATTGCTCTTAGACGTTTTTCTTCGATGAGGTTCAACTATCATATCGAGCTCGAACCCATTCTGCTTCTTCTAACTTTAATTCCATTAAGACTCGCAGGGAGGGGATCTCAACCTCAATAGGTAGCACAGCTTCCATTCCGTAAGCCAGAGAGAAAGTAGTTGCTCCCGTAGATGTTCGCACAGATGTGCGATATGCAAACAAAGCAAATGGAAGCTTCTCGTGCCAATCTTTATATGTCTCAGTCATTTTCCCAATGATCCTCTTAATATTTTTATTGGCTGCTTCAACAGCCCCGTTCATTTTTGGGCGATAGGGCGAAGAGTTATGATGCTTTATTTGGAACTGCTCGCACACTTCTTTCATCATCTTATTGTTCAGATTCGTGGCATTATCTGAAATGATTCTTTCAGGCAAACCATACCGGCAAATGATTTCCTTTTTCAAAAACCTGCAAACTGCAGTCCTCGTCACATTGGCAAACGAAGCGGCTTCAATCCATTTTGTGAAGTAATCGATAACCACAAAAATTAATCGATGTCCATTTGAAGCTTTTGGAGAAATTGGCCCTATGACATCCATGCCCCACATAGAAAAAGGCCACGGAGAAGTCATGACATGAAGAGGTGAAGGGGCTACATGAATTTTATCGCCGTAGATTTGACATTTGTGGCATTTTCTGGCAAAATTGATGCAGTCACTTTCCATTGTCAGCCAATAATAACCGAGTCTCATGATCTTTCTGGCCATATTGAAACTATTGGCATGCGTTCCGCAAATTCCCTCATGGACCTCTTCAAGTATTTTTCTGGCTTCAACATCATCCACACATCTCAAAAGCATTTGATCATTTCCTCTTTTATACAGGATATCCCCATCAAGAACAAATCTCGCTGCCATTCTTCTAATTGTTCTTTTATCGTTCTCATTCACTTGTTCGGGATACCTTTGATTCTTGATATATTCTAAGATATCATGGAACCAAGGCCGTCCGTCTACTTCTTTCTCAATGCTGCAACAGTGTGCAGGGACCTCGTATATGCTCATTTTGAGGGGCATTATTTCTGCTTCTCTACTTGCTTTGAACATTGAAGCCAAAGTGGCTAGGGCATCAGCCAGTTGGTTCTCTTCTCGTGGGAAGTAATGAAAAGTTATTTCTTTGAATTCCTTGATCAATCCAGCCACTAAATCGCTGTACTTAATCAATTTTGAGTCCCTCACTTCCCATTCTCCACGGATTTGGTAAATCACTAGGGCTGAGTCCCCGTACACCTCCAAGATCTCGATGTTTCGTTCGATAGCTGCACAAAGCCCCATGATACAGGCCTCATATTCTGCGATATTATTGGTACAGAAGAAGTTCAGTCTTGCAGTGAACGGATAATGATTCCCGTCTGGTGATACCAGGATTGCTCCAATTCCATGCCCTAAAGCATTTGACGCACCATCAAAGCACATCTTCCATGACTTCTTTTTTGATGACTCGGATTCTATTTTTGTGATGCACATTAAGTCTTCGTCTGGGAAATCGAATCTTAAAGGCTCATATTCCTCTGTCGTTCGAGTTGCTAAGAAGTCAGCTATTGCGCTCCCTTTTATCGACTTCTGACTTACATAGGCAATGTCATATTCCGAAAGGAGGATCTGCCATCGTGCCGTTCTTCCTGATAGTGTCGGCGATTCCATCATGTATTTTATTGGGTCGAGCTTTGAAATTAGCCATGTCGTATGATACAACATATATTTTCTGAGTCTCCGAGCTACCCAAACTAGAGCGCAACAATATTTCTCCATGGACGAATATTTTGCCTCATATTCAGTGAACTTTTTGCTGAGGTAGTAGATCGCTTTTTCTTTCTTTCCTGACTCGTCGTGTTGCCCCAGTACGCAACCCATTACAATATCAATAGTCTTCCAGGAGTTTGCGGTATTAGCACTGGAGGACTGGACAAATATTGTTTTATCTTATCAAAGGCCACCTGGCATTCCTCGTTCTATTCTCCCGGGTTATGTTTTCGAAGAAGCCGAAAGATTGGGTCGCATTGGTTGGTAAGTTGAGCGATAAATCGGGCGGTGTAGTTTAATCTCCCTAAAAATCCTCTAACTTCCTTTTGCGTGCGCGGAGGTGGTAATTCTTGGATGGCTTTTATTTTATCTGGATCAACTTCGATACCTCTTTCACTGACAATGAAGCCTAGCAACTTTCCCGAGGTAGCCCTAAATGTATATTTGGCTGGATTAAGCTTTAGCTGAAACTTTCTCAGCCTTTCGAACAACTTCTTGAGGTTCACTACATGCTCTTCTTCCCCTCGGGATTTAGCAATCATGTCATCGACGTAGACCTCTATTTCTTTATGCATCATGTCATGGAATAATGTCACCATAGCCCTCTGATATGTTGCTCCAGCATTCTTTAACCTAAATGGCATCACCTTGTAGCAGAATGTTCCACACATTGTTACGAAGGTAGTTTTCTCCATATCCTCAGGGGCCATCTTAATCTGATTATACCCCGAGAATCCATCCATGAAAGAAAATAATGAATGTTTTGCTGTGTTATCCACCAACGTATCAATGTGTGGTAAGGGAAAATTATCTTTAGGACTTGCTCGATTTAGGTCACGATAATCCATGCACATTCGTCCTTTATTAGTCTTTCTTTGGCACCGGGACTATGTTAGCCACCCATTCTGGATATTCGGAGGCTTGTAGGAAACCAGCATCAAATTGCTTCTTAACTTCCTCTTTTATCTTCAACAACATCTCAGGCCTCATCCGTCTTAGCTTTTGTTGAATGGGCTTGCATTCTGGCTTTAATGGAAGCTTATGGACCGCTACATCTTCATCTAATCCTGGCATGTCCTGATATTACCATGCGAATACATCTTTGTACTCGCGGAGCAAAGCAACCAAATTATGCCTGGTGCCCCCTGAAATAGAAGTCCCAATCTTCACTTCTTGATTCCTTTCTTCAGTTCCCAGATTTATTGTTTCAACAGATTCTTGATGAGGCAAAATCTATTTATCCTCTTGTTCCACCATTCTTAACAATTCAGGAGACGAGACAAAATCTTCAGCATTTTCTTCGGCTTCAAATTCTCCTAAGCAAACAGCCTTCTCAAAATCAATTTCAAGATTCGTAACGGGCTTATTCATGTCGTCAATATCTGAGCACCTGAAAGTTGAATGGAAAAGGAAGCTATAGAGGGGCATCCAAGTATTGGAACCAACAAACAAATGTTATGTCATGGCAATGAGGCAAATGTAAGGATGAGAAAATGATTATGAAATTAGTGATAATGCGAAAAATCGTGACAAAATGCATCTTCATTGATATTCATTTAAACGATAAAGGGCGAATGCAAGCTCCTACAAAAGAATTCCATTATATCTAAGGATACAATAGAAGGTTGATGTTTAGCATTACTCTGAAGGCTTATAAACTACAAGAAGCTCCTCAGCAATCCAATTGTTCAACATGAAACCAGGGGCCAAGGGCGTATCCTTGAGACGTCTTTACTCACATCAGCCCCTTTGTCAATAACATTTATACTGACATTTTGAAGACCCTTTTCAATTAACCACAGCATGTTTCGTGGACCATCTTGTCCAGGGTACATCATTCCCGCAGATGTAAATGTTTTTGACAAAGGAGGGTACTCTATTGGTTCCCATTCTGGTTCTCGGCCCAAAGTTCTTGCAATCCTTCTTTCCTGATCTTTTTTCCACTGTCTTCTTCTTTGACACATGTTAGGATGGAACCCCAAACCGTATCGGGCCCTGTGGTGCACTGGCTTTAAAGCCCTGACTATTCCTTGCAGATATCTCCCTAAACCTCTTCTCGCTCGAGCTCCCCTTCTTACGGTCAATTTGACACCCATTCTAGTATTTCTCGACAATTTAGGCACGGGAATTTTGTTTCCCTCAGTGAAGAATGTGGCATTGACGAATTCAAGGGATCGGAAGGAGCATTCCACTACGTCCTTGCTCACTTCAAGGTATGGCGCATCAGCAGAGATAGATGCGACAATGTCTTCTTCTCCCTCGACAGTGACCAAACAGCCATCCATGATAAATTTCACCTTTTGATGGAGGAATGATGGGACCGCTCCAGCAGAATGGATCCAGGGTCTTCCCAAAAGGCAGTTATATGAGGATGTAATATCCATGACTTGGAACTCGACATCATATATGTAGGGACCCACTTCTAGAGGGATCTCAATTTTTTCCATGACTTCACGCCTTGTCCTGTCGAATGCCCTTACCGTAGAATGACAGGGCCTTAAATGGGACAGATCCATCGAAATTCTGGAAAGCGTGGCCAAAGGCATAATGTTGAGTGCCGAACCATTATCGATGAGCACGTTCGGTATTATGTAGCCCTTGCAACGGGTTGTGATATGCAATGCTTTCACTGAGCCTCTACCATTGGGCGGTATTTCATCATCACTAAAAGAAATGAAATTATCCGCATTCAAGTTGTTCATCCACCTATCCAGTTTTTCAACGGATACATTGTTTGCCACATAAGCTTGATTTAACACTTTCAGCAGAGCGTTTCGGTGTGGTTCTGAATTCAACAGCAGAGATAATACCGAGATTCGCGCTGGCTGCTGACTCAATTGTTCTACCACGTTGTACTCACTGTGCTTGATAAATTTTAAGAATTCCTGTGCTTCCTCCTCGTCCACAGGATTTTTAGCTTCTTGTTCAGGCGCAGTTTTATGCTCATCATCGGTCACATGCATCGGTGCTTTTCCTTTCTGTTTCAAGTTACTGTTCTTCTTTATCTCCTTCGAATAACATCTTCCACTACGAGTGAAATGACCTAATTCCCCGACGCTTCCAGTCATGGCTTTGGGTTTTTCATCTTCAGGTGTGACGATATTAACGTCATATTTCCATGGTACTGCTTTATTGTCCTTGTAAGGGAAAGAATATGGTACTTCGATTATCATTTTTGGTTTCACCGGCTCTTTCGTCGCATCGTAATAAATTACTAACGGTTGATCAGCGCTATAAGGGGGACCTGATGACTGGCTATCAGAGGCGCATACTTCTCTTTCATTGGTCTCTTCCCTTTTGTTAAGGATCTTAATCTCCTTATTATCCATCCGGTCTTGAAGTAACCTTTTAAATTCCTCACACGACTGAATGTCGTGTCCCACAATTCCATGGAATTGCAAAAACTTTGACCTTCTTCTCCGAGAATTCTATCGGGGTGACAAAGTAATCCTTTCTTAACCAGTACCTCCCAGATTTTCTGCAGAGGCGTCCTTATTTCCGAAACACATCTTCTGACTTTCCATTCGTCCACTTTTCCCACTATGCTCACATCCCTTTCGATATGGCTAGGGAATGGGTTCCCAGTTGCATTACTGGCACTATCGAATCGTAGGATACCTGCATCAATGAGTCATTGAACTCTTCTCTTAAAGGCTAGGCAGTTTTTCGTGGAATGTCCCTGGTTTCCCGTATGGTATGCACAACTAGCGAATTGTATGTTTTAACCTCAGTGAACGAGTATGGAATATGCAATAAATGAATGAATGCATGAATGTCAAATGATTGTTAGTCATGAAAGAAATGCAAGAAATTGGTGTTAATTTCAAGATAACCCCTATTAGGCATTTCCTTAATCAAAAGAGTCTATTACACAACGTTTCGGTCACTCGTGTAATTGACTCCTCTATCAGAAACCCCTTTTTGGCAACCAATCTCTAATCAACCCTTTCCTAACAAGATGTATATGATGCATGATGAAAAATAGAAATACAGACAAACAACATTGGTTAGCAAAACACATATGATTAGAGAAAAATTGTGGAAAATCTAACAAATTAAGCTACTTGGTCCAATGGACTCGATTCCCTTGCATAGAAAGCGAAAGTGCAAAAGGTAAGAGGCGTTCCTCCCGTGCACTTATTTTGGTGACTACTAAACGGACGGAGGTTCAGCATGGCTCTAGTTAGGTGGCTCGTATGGTTCATTATATGCGGTTTTGGTTCTAGATAGGTACTCGAATTGCCCGTACTATCATCTACTAAGATTAACACGGAGCCTCGGTCATAGCCTATCACAGGCTCACGAGTTCAATTCGAGGGGTTACATTTACTTATGCCTATGCGGAGGGACAAGTTAACTCACGAAAGCATAAATCATATGTAACCCGAAAGTATTCACTAGCCTGTGCAGAGGGACGAGTTAACTCACGAAGGCGTAGCGTTTACTTTCACTTAAACGGACGGAGCCCGGGTAGAGAGCTCATGTATGCGAAAATGCAAGTGCACGGTGTGTGGGGAACAACTCATAAACCTTTACGTTTCACTTAAAGAAACTAAACCAAAATTAAAACCATAAAATTAAAAACTAAAAAACAACCAAATAAGCAAGTTAGAAGAAATATTTACAGCACGATACAAATGCATGAATTTTGAAAACGAGATTTTCGGATCACGACCAAATATTTACTTTGAACAAGGAAATTTGAAAATTTTGACAAAACGTGTTTAATTCCAGACACGACTCTCAAAAGGCTTTCCCCAGCGGAGTCGCCAGCTGTAGCGACGTAAAAAGTTTAGCTTAGCTTGGTCGCTAATTGTGGCGATTTATTGAAAAAGTTTGAAATTTGACGTTTGATTTTTGAAATAAACAGGGAGTCGCCACCGATCCTTTTTCCTAGGTGTGATCGGACACCTATTAGATCTCTTATTAAAACAAATAAAAGGCTAAGTTTAGGTCTACATTAGAATCCAGAGAAAATTTAGGGTTCGGGAGTCGGTTACGCGCGAGGAAGGTATTAGCACCTCGCGACGCCCAAAATTGGTATCTTATTAAACACATGTTGTCTTGATTTCAAAAATACGAATTCAATTTGACATTTCAGTGTGATCCGATTGAAGGAAATGAGAAGTTGCAAGTTTTTTTTATTTTTTAGAAGGACGTCACGTTTTTAACACGAGCCGATTAATTTCACCCAACATAGCGATGAAATCGATGACTTAATGTTAAAATCGGTACATTGCCTTATTCTTAAAATTAAAATGTAAAAGTTTTTAAAATGATAGTAAAAAAATCCAAGAATATTATTGTCAAAAAAAATGCGAATAATGATGTGAATAATAAAATATATAAAATATAAAATATTAAAATATCAAAATATTAGAATAATAATAATTAATATTGACAAATAAAAATAAAATAGAAATAAATAAAAATGTACATAATATATATATTAGAAATAATAATGATGTTTAAAAATCAATACTATTAATAATACACATCAATATGTACATATATAAAAAAATAAATACGTGATAATATTAAAAATATGTACATAATATAGTGTTAAAAATACATACATAATATAGTTAAGATATATACATAAGATAACACGTAAAAAATATATATATAAATAATATAATATTAAAGATATATACATAAATAGTATATATATATATACGTAATATAGAATTTAAAATATACCTAATATATTAAAATAATATATATAATATAATATTAAGAAATATAATAATAACAAAAAAAGGAGAGAGAGGGAGAGGGTGGATGATTTTTGGCCACAAGGTCGGCCATCATCCGGTCGCCGGACCACCGCCGGCGCCACCGTACACGGCAGCCGGACCTCATAAAAACTTTTTCGATAAAAATGGGTAAGCTTTCTCCTTTTATTTTTTTATTTTACTTTCGTATAAAAGAAAAAAAATAAGATTGAAAGGAAAACAATAAGTAAACAAAGAACTTAAAATGAATAGACAAAGAAACTCTTTGCTTTAATCTTTGATTATCTTAAAAAAAATAGCTTTCCAAAAATACCTTCACAATATCTTCTCCTTGATTATTAAAAGAACCTCTCAAAATTTACAATAACTTTCTCCCAAAACTCTAAAAAAAAAAATCCCCCCATATACAAAATATGAGAAGGCTTATATAGCCATTTACAAAATATTTTTTTTATTGTTTATGTCTTCATTGTAGGTACAAGTGGTGGTGGACAAGTGTGGTTAGTGGAGTAGGTAATGGAGCAAGTGTGGCTAGTGAATTGGTGGTGGAGAAGGTGTGGCTAGTGGAGTTGGTGGTGGAAAAGGAGTGGCTAGTTGAGAAAGTTTAAGTTGTGGGCTAGATTTTTTATTTTGATTTGGGCTTAGGGTTTGGGCCATTGGGGTTTTGATGTAAATTGGGCTTTGGGTAGTTAAATTTGGGTTTTGGGTTTAATTGATGGTTAGGTAGGCTAATTGGTTGATGTAATGGGCTAAATTGCCTACAACAGTGCACTTAAGCTTCAAATTCCCTATAGATAAAAAGACTATGCCATTTGGAGACACATCGA